>NC_057801.1:61375210-61377713 GCF_018294505.1 Triticum aestivum | reverse complement strand
CACGCGTCTCCGGGGCGTGCCCCCCCCCCCTCACGGACGCCGCCGCCGCCGGCACCTGGAGGGGGGAAACGGACGCGTCGGGTCTACACGGAGTGGATGTAGCTGTGGGTTTGGCCCGGATGTTGCTCCAAAGTGTTCCTCTGGGCCGACCTAACACAACCGGGTGGAGAGGTCCACTGGTCAAAGCCCGTCCGTGCAAAGTCAAAGGGCTAGATCCCGTGGTCAAACGCTACAGGGTTAGCCGGGACGGGGGCCCTGGCGGGTAGCAATGCCACCGGAGCGTCGTACCGGGCCCTCATACATGCGGGGTGGTGTTGTGGCATGTCCGAAGAGGCGGCACGCGTCTCCGGGTTGTGGCCCCCCTCACGGACGGCAATGAAACGGTAGTAGACGTTCTGCGGTAACGATGCAGCATGAATATTATTAAATACTTGGAAAGCGATAAAATCATGAGTTTTTTACACAACGTGGGCACATGTGCTATAGGACTGATGGTAATTTTTCATAATTTTTTGTGATGGAGAAGTATCTGAACACTTCCCTCTACGCGGATTGCTCTTCGCACGTCTACGACTGTGCCCGGCGGCCTCCGGGGGCTAGCATACCGTCAAATCTTGCGTAGGCGTCCTCTCACAAATTTGGAAGTGTTGAGGCGGTTGCAAACGCCCAGCACGCGTCTCCGGGGCGTGCCCCCCCCTCACGGACGCCGCCGCCGCCGGCACCTGGAGGGGGGAAACGGACGCGTCGGGTCTACACGGAGTGGATGTAGCTGTGGGTTTGGCCCGGATGTTGCTCCAAAGTGTTCCTCTGGCCGACCTAACACAACCAGGTGGAGAGGTCCACTGGTCAAAGCCCGTCCGTGCAAAGTCAAAGGGCTAGATCCCGCGGTCAAACGCTACAGGGTTAGCCGGGACGGGGGCCCTAGGGGGTAGCAATGCCACCGGAGCGTCGTACCGGGCCCTCATACATGCGGGGTGGTGTTGTGGCATGTCCGAAGAGGCGGCACGCGTCTCCGGGTTGTGGCCCCCCTCACGGACGGCAATGAAACGGTAGTAGACGTTCTGCGGTAACGATGCAGCGTGAATATTATTAAATACTTGGAGCGCGATAAAATCATGAGTTTTTTACACAACGTGGGCACATGTGCTATAGGACTGATGGTAATTTTTCATAATTTTTTGTGATGGAGAAGCATCTGAACACTTCCCTCTACGCGGATTGCTCTTCGCACGTCTACGACTGTGGCCGGCGGCCTCCGGGGGCTAGCATACCGTCAAATCTTGCGTAGGCGGCCTCTCACAAATTTGGAAGTGTTGAGGCGGTTGCAAACGCCCAGCACGCGTCTCCGGGGCGTGCCCCCCCCCTCACGGACGCCGCCGCCGCCGGCACCTGGAGGGGGGAAACGGACGCGTCGGGTCTACACGGAGTGGATGTAGCTGTGGGTTTGGCCCGGATGTTGCTCCAAAGTGTTCCTCTGGGCCGACCTAACACAACCGGGTGGAGAGGTCCACTGGTCAACGCCCGTCCGTGCAAAGTCAAAGGGCTAGATCCCGTGGTCAAACGCTACAGGGTTAGCCGGGACGGGGGCCCTGGGGGGTAGCAATGCCACCGGAGCATCGTATCGGGCCCTCATACATGCGGGGTGGTGTTGTGGCATGTCCGAAGAGGCGGCACGCGTCTCCGGGTTGTGGCCCCCCTCACGGACGGCAATGAAACGGTAGTAGACATTCTGCGGTAACGATGCAGCGTGAATATTATTAAATACTTGGAGCGCGAAAAAATCATGAGTTTTTTACACAACGTGGGCACATGTGCTATAGGACTGATGGTAATTTTTCATAATTTTTTGTGATGGAGAAGCATCTGAACACTTCCCTCTACGCGGATTGCTCTTCGCGCGTCTACGACTGTGGCCGGCGGCCTCCGGGGGCTAGCATACCGTCAAATCTTGCGTAGGCGGCCTCTCACAAATTTGGAAGTGTTGAGGCGGTTGCAAACGCCCAGCACGCGTCTCCGGGGCGTGCCCCCCCCTCACGGACGACGCCGCCGCCGGCACCTGGAGGGGGGAAACGGACGCGTCGGGTCTACACGGAGTGGATGTAGCTGTGGGTTTGGCCCGGATGTTGCTCCAAAGTGTTCCTCTGGGCCGACCTAACACAACCGGGTGGAGAGGTCCACTGGTCAAAGCCCGTCCGTGCAAAGTCAAAGGGCTAGATCCCGTGGTCAAACGCTACAGGGTTAGCCGGGACGGGGGCCCTGGGGGGTAGCAATGCCACCGGAGCGTCGTACCGGGCCCTCATACATGCGGGGTGGTGTTGTGGCATGTCCGAAGAGGCGGCACACGTCTCCGGGTTGTGGCCCCCCTCACGGACGGCAATGAAACGGTAGTAGACGTTCTGCGGTAACGATGCAGCGTGAATATTATTAAATACTTGGAGCGCGATAAAATCATGAGTTTTTTACACAACGTGGGCACATGTGCTATAGGACTGATGGTAATTTT
>NC_057801.1:61370195-61375200 GCF_018294505.1 Triticum aestivum | reverse complement strand
CCCTCACGGACGGCAATGAAACGGTAGTAGACGTTCTGCGGTAACGATGCAGCGTGAATATTATTAAATACTTGGAGCGCGATAAAATCGTGAGTTTTTTACACAACGTGGGCACATGTGCTATAGGACTGATGGTAATTTTTCATATTTTTTTGTGATGGAGAAGTATCTGAACACTTCCCTCTACGCGGATTGCTCTTCGCACGTCTACGACTGTGGCCGGCGGCCTCCGGGGGCTAGCATACCGTAAAATCTTGCGTAGGCGGATCTCACAAATCTGGAAGTGTTGAGGCGGTTGCAAACGCCCAGCACGCGTATCCGGGGTGTGCCCCCCCCCCTCACGGACGCCGCCGCCGCCGGCACCTGGAGGGGGGAAACGGACGCGTCGGGTCTACACGGAGTGGATGTAGCTGTGGGTTTGGCCCGGATGTTGCTCCAAAGTGTTCCTCTGGGCCGACCTAACACAACCGGGTGGAGAGGTCCACTGGTCAAAGCCCGTCCGTGCAAAGTCAAAGGGCTAGATCCCTTGGTCAAACGCTACAGGGTTAGCCGGGACGGGGGCCCTGGGGGGTAGCAATGCCACCGGAGCGTCGGACCGGGCCCTCATACATGCGGGGTGGTGTTGTGGCATGTCCGAAGAGGCGGCACGCGTCTCCGGGTTGTGGCCCCCCTCACGGACGGCAATGAAACGGTAGTAGACGTTCTGCGGTAACGATGCAGCGTGAATATTATTAAATACTTGGAGCGCGATAAAATCATGAGTTTTTTACACAACGTGGGCACATGTGCTATAGGACTGATGGTAATTTTTCATAATTTTTTGTGATGGAGAAGTATCTGAACACTTCCCTCTACGCGGATTGCTCTTCGCACGTCTACGAATGTGGCCGGCGGCCTCCGGGGGCTAGCATACCGTCAAATCTTGCGTAGGCGGCCTCTCACAAATCTGGAAGTGTTGAGGTGGTTGCAAACGCCCAGCACGCGTCTCCGGGGTGTGCCCCCCCCTCACGGCCGCCGCCGCCGCCGGCACCTAGAGGGGGGAAACGGACGCGTCGGGTCTACACGGAGTGGATGTAGCTGTGGGTTTGGCCCGGATGTTGCTCCAAAGTGTTCCTCTGGGCTGACCTAACACAACCGGGTGGAGAGGTCCACTGGTCAAAGCCCGTCCGTGCAAAGTCAAAGGGCTAGATCCCGTGGTTAAACGCTACAAGGTTAGCCGGGACGGGGGCCCTGGGGGGTAGCAATGCCACCGGAGCATCGTACCAGGCCCTCATACATGCGGGGTGGTGTTGTGGCATGTCCGAAGAGGCGGCACGCGTCTCCGGGTTGTGGCCCCCCTCACGGACGGCAATGAAACGGTAGTAGACGTTCTGCGGTAACGATGCAGCGTGAATATTATTAAATACTTGGAGCGCGATAAAATCATGAGTTTTATACACAACATGGGCACATGTGCTATAGGACTGATGGTAATTTTTCATAATTTTTTGTGATGGAGAAGTATCTGAACACTTCCCTCTACGCGGATTGCTCTTCGCACGTCTACGACTGTGGCCGGCGGCATCCGGGGGCTAGCATACCGTCAAATCTTGTGTAGGCGGCCTCTCACAAATCTGGAAGTGTTGAGGCGGTTGCAAACGCCCAGCACGCGTCTCCGGGGTGTGCCCCTCCCCCTCACGGACGCCGCCGCCGCCGGCACCTGGAGGGGGGAAACGGACGCGTCGGGTCTACACGGAGTGGATGTAGCTGTAGGTTTGGCCCGGATGTTGCTCCAAAGTGTTCCTCTGGGTCGACCTAACACAACCGGGTGGAGAGGTCCACTGGTCAAAGCCCGTCCGTGCAAAGTCAAAGGGCTAGATCCCGTGGTCAAACGCTACAGGGTTAGGCGGGACGGGGGCCCTGGGGGGTAGCAATGCCACCGGAGCGTCGTACCGGGCCCTCATACATGCGGGGTGGTGTTGTGGCATATCCGAAGAGGCGGCACGCTTCTCCGGGTTGTGGCCCCCCTCACGGACGGCAATGAAACGGTAGTAGACGTTCTGCGGTAACGATCCAGCGTGAATATTATTAAATACTTGGAGCGCGATAAAATCATGAGTTATTTACACAACGTGGGCACATGTGCTATAGGACTGATGGTAATTTTTCATAATTTTTTGTGATGGAGAAGTATCTGAACACTTCCCTCTACGCGGATTGCTCTTCGCACGTCTACGACTGTGGCCGGCGGCCTCCGGGGGCTAGCATACCGTCAAATCTTGCGTAGGCGGCCTCTCACAAATCTGGAAGTGTTGAGGCGGTTGCAAACGCCCAGCACGCGTCTCCGGGGTGTGCCCCCCCTCACGGACGCCGCCGCCGCCGGCACCTGGAGGGGGGAAACGGACGCGTCGGGTCTACACGGAGTGGATGTAGCTGTGGGTTTGGCCCGGATGTTGCTCCAAAGTGTTCCTCTGGGCCGACCTAACACAACCGGGTGGAGAGGTCCACTGGTCAAAGCCCGTCCGTGCAAAGTCAAAGGGCTAGATCCCGTGGTCAAACGCTACAGGGTTAGCCGGGACGGGGGCCCTGGGGGGTAGCAATGCCACCGGAGCGTCGTACCGGGCCCTCATACATGCGGGGTGGTGTTGTGGCATGTCCGAAGAGGCGGCACGCGTCTCCGGGTTGTGGCCCCCCTCACGGACGGCAATGAAACGGTAGTAGACGTTCTGCGGTAACGATGCAGCGTGAATATTATTAAATACTTGGAGCGTGATAAAATCATGAGTTTTTTACACAACGTGGGCACATGTGCTATAGGACTGATGGTAATTTTTCATAATTTTTTGTGATGGAGAAGTATCTGAACACTTCCCTCTACGCGGATTGCTGTTCGCACGTCTACGACTGTGGTCGGCGGCCTCCGGGGGCTAGCGTACCGTCAAATCTTGCGTAGGCGGCCTCTCACAAATCTGGAAGTGTTGAGGCGGTTGCAAACGCCCAGCACGCGTCTCCGGGGTGTGCCCCCCCCCCCTCACGGACGCCGCCGCCGGCGGCACCTGGAGGGGGGAAACGGACGCGTCGGGTCTACACGGAGTGGATGTAGCTGTGGGTTTGGCCCGGATGTTGCTCCAAAGTGTTCCTCTGGGCCGACCTAACACAACCGGGTGGAGAGGTCCACTGGTCAAAGCCCGTCCGTGCAAAGTCAAAGGGCTAGATCCCGTGGTCAAACGCTACAGGGTTAGCCGGGACGGGGGCCCTGGGGGGTAGCAATGCCACCGGAGCGTCGTACCGGGCCCTCATACATGCGGGGTGGTGTTGTGGCATGTCCGAAGAGGCGGCACGCGTCTCCGGGTTGTGGCCCCCCTCACGGACGGCAATGAAACGGTAGTAGACGTTCTGCGGTAACGATGCAGCGTGAATATTATTAAATACTTGGAGCGCGATAAAATCATGAGTTTTTTACACAACGTGGGCACATGTGCTATAGGACTGATGGTAATTTTTCATAATTTTTTGTGATGGAGAAGTATCTGAACACTTCCCTCTACGCGGATTGCTCTTCGCACGTCTACGATTGTGGCCGGCGGCCTCCGGGGGCTAGCATACCGTCAAATCTTGCGTAGGAGGCCTCTCACAAATCTGGAAGTGTTGAGGCGGTTGCAAACGCCCAGCACGCGTCTCCGGGGTGTGCCCCCCCCCCCTCACGGCCGCCGCCGCCGCCGGCACCTGGAGGGGGGAAACGGACGCGTCGGGTCTACACGGAGTGGATGTAGCTGTGGGTTTGGCCCGGATGTTGCTCCAAAGTGTTCCTCTGGGCCGACCTAACACAACCGGGTGGAGAGGTCCACTGGTCAAAGCCCGTCCGTGCAAAGTCAAAGGGCTAGATCCCGTGGTCAAACGCTACAGGGTTAGGCGGGACGGGGGCCCTGGGGGGGTAGCAATGCCACCGGAGCATCGTACCGGGCCCTCATACATGCGGGGTGGTGTTGTGGCATGTCCGAAGAGGCGGCACGCGTCTCCGGGTTGTGGCCCCCCCCTCACGGACGGCAATGAAACGGTAGTAGACGTTCTGCGGTAACGATGCAGCGTGAATATTATTAAATACTTGGAGTGCGATAAAATCATGAGTTTTTTAGACAACGTGGGCACATGTGCTATAGGACTGATGGTAATTTTTCATAATTTTTTGTGATGGAGAAGTATCTGAACACTTCCCTCTACGCGGATTGCTCTTCGCACGTCTACGACTGTGGCCGGCGGCCTCCGGGGGCTAGCATACCGTCAAATCTTGCGTAGGCGGCCTCTCACAAATCTGGAAGTGTTGAGGAGGTTGCAAACGCCCAGCACGCGTCTCCGGTGCGTGCCCCCCCCCTCACGGACGCCGCCGCCCCGGCACCTGGAGGGGGGAAACGGACGCGTCGGGTCTACACGGAGTGGATGTAGCTGTGGGCCTGGCCCGGATGTTGCTTCCCGGTGTCTCTCTAGGCCGACCTAACACAACCAGGTGGAGAGGTCCACTGGTCAAAGCCCGTCCGTGCAAAGTCAAAGGGCTAGATCCCGTGGTCAAACGCTACAGGGTTAGGCGGGACGGGGGCCCGGGGGGTAGCAATGCCACCGGAGCGTCGTACCGGGCCCTCATACATGCGGGGTGGTGTTGTGGCATGTCCGAAGAGGCGGCACGCGTCTCCGGGTTGTGGCCCCCCCTCACGGACGGCAATGAAACGGTAGTAGACGTTCTGCGGTAACGATGCAACGTGAATATTATTAAATACTTGGAGCGCGATAAAATCATGAGTTTTTTACATAACGTGGGCACATGTGCTATAGGACTGATGGTAATTTTTCATAATTTTTTGTGATGGAGAAGTATCTGAACACTTCCCTCTATGCGGATTGCTCTTCGCACGTCTACGACTCTGGCCGGCGGCCTCCGGGGGCTAGCATACCGTCAAATCTTGCGTAGGCGGCCTCTCACAAATCTGGAAGTGTTGAGGCGGTTGCAAACGCCCAGCACGCATCTCCGGTG
>NC_057801.1:61363459-61370185 GCF_018294505.1 Triticum aestivum | reverse complement strand
CGTCCGTGCAAAGTCAAAGGGCTAGATCCCGTGGTCAAACGCTACAGGGTTAGCCGGGACGGGGGCCCTGGGGGGTAGCAATGCCACCGGAGCGTCGTACCGGGCCCTCATACATGCGGGGTGGTGTTCTGGCATGTCCGAAGAGGCGGCACGCGTCTCCGGGTTGTGGCCCCCCTCACGGACGGCAATGAAACGGTAGTAGACGTTCTGCGGTAACGATGCAGCGTGAATATTATTAAATACTTGGAGCGCGATAAAATCATGAGTTTTTTACACAACGTGGGCACATGTGCTATAGGACTGATGGTAAGTTTTCATAATTTTTTGTGATGGAGAAGTATCTGAACACTTCCCTCTACGCGGATTGCTCTTCGCACGTCTACGACAGTGGCCGGCGGCCTCCGGGGGCTAGCATACCGTCAAATCTTGCGTAGGCGGCCTCTCACAAATCTGGAAGTGTTGAGGCGGTTGCAAACGCCCAGCATGCTTCTCCGGGGTGTGCCCCCCCCCCTCACGGACGCCGCCGCCGCCGGCACCTGGAGGGGGGAAACGGACGCGTCGGGTCTACACGGAGTGGATGTAGCTGTGGGTTTGGCCCGGATGTTGCTCCAAAGTGTTCCTCTGGGCCGCCCTAACACAACCGGGTGGAGAGGTCCACTGGTCAAAGCCCGTCCGTGCAAAGTCAAAGGGCTAGATCCCGTGGTCAAACGCTACAGGGTTAGCCGGGACGGGGGCCCTGGGGGGTAGCAATGCCACCGGAGCGTCGTACCGGGCCCTCATACATGCGGGGTGGTGTTGTGGCATGTCCGAAGAGGCGGCACGCGTCTCCGGGTTGTGGCCCCCCTCACGGACGGCAATGAAACGGTAGTAGACGTTCTGCGGTAACGATGCAGCGTGAATATTATTAAATACTTGGAGCGCGATAAAATCATGAGTTTTTTACACAACATGGGCACATGTGGTATAGGACTGATGGTAATTTTTCATAATTTTTTGTGATGGAGAAGTATCTGAACACTTCCCTTTACGCGGATTGCTCTTCGCACGTCTATGACTGTGGCCGGCGGCCTCCGGGGGCTAGCATACCGTCAAATCTTGCGTAGGTGGCCTCTCACAAATCTGGAAGTGTTGAGGCGGTTGCAAACGCCCAGCACGCGTCTCCGGGGTGTGCCCCCCCCCCCTCACGGACGCCGCCGCCGCCGGCACCTTGAGGGGGGAAACGGACGCGTCGGGTCTACACGGAGTGGATGTAGCTGTGGGTTTGGCCCGGATGTTGCTCCAAAGTGTTCCTCTGGGCCGACCTAACACAACCGGGTGGAGAGGTCCACTGGTCAAAGCCCGTCCGTGCAAAGTCAAAGGGCTAGATCCCGTGGTCAAACGCTACAGGGTTAGCCGGGACGGGGGCCCTGGGGGGTAGCAATGCCACCGGAGCGTCGTACCGGGCCCTCATACATGCGGGGTGGTGTTGTGGCATGTCCGAAGAGGCGGCACGCGTCTCCGGGTTGTGGCCCCCCTCACGGACGGCAATGAAACGGTAGTAGACGTTCTGCGGTAACGATGTAGCGTGAATATTATTAAATACTTGGAGCGCGATAAAATCATGAGTTTTTTACACAACGTGGGCACATGTGCTATAGGACTGATGGTAATTTTTCATAATTTTTTGTGATGGAGAAGTATCTGAACACTTCCCTCTACGCGGATTGCTCTTCGCACGTCTATGACTGTGGCCGGCGGCCTCCGGGGGCTAGCATACCGTCAAATCTTGCGTAGGCGGCCTCTCACAAATCTGGAAGTGTTGAGGCGGTTGCAAACGCCCAGCACGCGTCTCCGGGGTTTGCCCCCCCACTCACGGACGCCGCCGCCGCCGGCACCTTGAGGGGGGAAACGAACGCGTCGGGTCTACACGGAGTGGATGTAGCTGTGGGTTTGGCCCGGATGTTGCTCCAAAGTGTTCCTCTGGGCCGACCTAACACAACCGGGTGGAGAGGTCCACTGGTCAAAGCCCGTCCGTGCAAAGTCAAAGGGCTAGATCCCGTGGTCAAACGCTACAGGGTTAGCCGGGACGGGGGCCCTGGGGGTAGCAATGCCACCGGAGCGTCGTACCGGGCCCTCATACATGCGGGGTGGTGTTGTGGCATGTCCGAAGAGGCGGCACACGTCTCCGGGTTGTGGCCCCCCTCACGGACGGCAATGAAACGGTAGTAGACGTTCTGCGGTAACGATGCAGCGTGAATATTATTAAATACTTGGAGCGCGATAAAATCATGAGTTTTTTACACAACGTGGGCACATGTGCTATAGGACTGATGGTAATTTTTCATAATTTTTTGTGATGGAGAAGTATCTGAACACTTCCCTCTACGCGGATTGCTCTTCGCACGTCTACGACTGTGGCCGGCGGCCTCCGGGGGCTAGCATGCCGTCAAATCTTGCGTAGGCGGCCTCTCACAAATCTGGAAGTGTTGAGGCGGTTGCAAACGCCCAGCACGCGTCCCCGGGGTGTGCCCCCCCCCCTCACGGATGCCGCCGCCGCCGGCACCTGGAGGGGGGAAACGGACGCGTCGGGTCTACACGGAGTGGATGTAGCTGTGGGTTTGGCCCGGATGTTGCTCCAAAGTGTTCCTCTGGGCCGACCTAACACAACCGGGTGGAGAGGTCCACTGGTCAAAGCCCGTTCGTGCAAAGTCAAAGGGCTAGATCCCGTGGTCAAACGCTACAGGGTTAGCCGGGACGGGGGCCCTGGGGGTAGCAATGCCACCGGAGCGTCGTACCGGGCCCTCATACATGCGGGGTGGTGTTGTGGCATGTCCGAAGAGGCGGCACGCGTCTCCGGGTTGTGGCCCCCCTCACGGACGGCAATGAAACGGTAGTAGACGTTCTGCGGTAACGATGCAGCGTGAATATTATTAAATACTTGGAGCGCGATAAAATCATGAGTTTTTTACACAACGTGGGCACATGTGCTATAGGACTGATGGTAATTTTTCATAATTTTTTGTGATGGAGAAGTATTTGAACACTTCCCTCTACGCGGATTGCTCTTCGCACGTCTACGACTGTGGCCGGGGGCCTCCGGGGGCTAGCATACCGTCAAATCTTGCGTAGGCGGCCTCTCACAAATCTGGAAGTGTTGAGGTGGTTGCAAACGCCCAGCACGCGTCTCCGGGGTGTGCCCCCCCCCTCACGGACGCCGCCGCCGCCGGCACCTGGAGGGGGGAAACAGACGCGTCGGGTCTACACGGAGTGGATGTAGCTGTGGGTTTGGCCCGGATGTTGCTCCAAAGTGTTCCTCTGGGCCGACCTAACACAACCGGGTGGAGAGGTCCACTGGTCAAAGCCCGTCCGTGCAAAGTCAAAGGGCTAGATCCCGTGGTCAAACGCTACAGGGTTAGCCGGGACGGGGGCCCTGGGGGTAGCAATGCCACCGGAGCGTCGTACCGGGCCCTCATACATGCGGGGTGGTGTTGTGGCATGTCCGAAGAGGCGGCACGCGTCTCCGGGTTGTGGCCCCCCTCACGGACGGCAATGAAACGGTAGTAGACGTTCTGCGGTAACGATGCAGCGTGAATATTATTAAATACTTGGAGCGCGATAAAATCATGAGTTTTTTACACAACGTGGGCACATGTGCTATAGGACTGATGGTAATTTTTCATAATTTTTTGTGATGGAGAAGTATCTGAACACTTCCCTCTACGCGGATTGCTCTTCGCACGTCTACGACTGTGGTCGGCGGCCTCCGGGGGCTAGCATACCGTCAAATCTTGCGTAGGCGGCCTCTCACAAATCTGGAAGTGTTGAGGCGGTTGCAAACGCCCAGCACGCGTCTCCGGGGTGTGCCCCCCCCCCCTCACGGACGCCGCCGCCGCCGGCACCTGGAGGGGGGAAACGGACGCGTCGGGTCTACACGGAGTGGATGTAGCTGTGGGTTTGGCCCGGATGTTGCTCCAAAGTGTTCCTCTGGGCCGACCTAACACAACCGGGTGGAGAGGTCCACTGGTCAAAGCCCGTCCGTGCAAAGTCAAAGGGCTAGATCCCGTGGTCAAACGCTACAGGGTTAGCCGGGACGGGGGCCCTGGGGGGTAGCAATGCCACCGGAGCGTCGGACCGGGCCCTCATACATGCGGGGTGGTGTTGTGGCATGTCCGAAGAGGCGGCACGCGTCTCCGGGTTGTGGCCCCCCTCACGGACGGCAATGAAACGGTAGTAGACGTTCTGCGGTAACGATGCAGCGTGAATATTATTAAATACTTGGAGCGCGATAAAATCATGAGTTTTTTACACAACGTGGGCACATGTGCTATAGGACTGATGGTAATTTTTCATAATTTTTTGTGATGGAGAAGTATCTGAACACTTCCCTCTACGCGGATTGCTCTTCGCACGTCTACGATTGTGGCCGGCGGCCTCCGGGGGCTAGCATACCGTCAAATCTTGCGTAGGCGGCCTCTCACAAATCTGGAAGTGTTGAGGCGGTTGCAAACGCCCAGCACGCGTCTCCGGGGTGTGCCCCCCCCCTCACGGCCGCCGCCGCCGCCGGCACCTGGAGGGGGGAAACGGACGCGTCGGGTCTACACGGAGTGGATGTAGCTGTGGGTTTGGCCCGGATGTTGCTCCAAAGTGTTCCTCTGGGCCGACCTAACACAACCGGGTGGAGAGGTCCACTGGTCAAAGCCCGTCCGTGCAAAGTCAAAGGGCTAGATCCCGTGGTCAAACGCTATAGGGTTAGCCGGGACGGGGGCCCTGGGGGGTAGCAATGCCACCGGAGCGTCGTACCGGGCCCTCATACATGCGGGGTGGTGTTGTGGCATGTCCGAAGAGGCGGCACGCGTCTTTGGGTTGTGGCCCCCCTCACGGACGGCAATGAAACGGTAGTAGACGTTCTGCGGTAACGATGCAGCGTGAATATTATTAAATACTTGGAGCGCGATAAAATCATGAGTTTTATACACAACGTGGGCACATGTGCTATAGGACTGATGGTAATTTTTCATAATTTTTTGTGATGGAGAAGTATCTGAACACTTCCCTCTACGCGGATTGCTCTTCGCACGTCTACGACTGTGGCCGGCGGCCTCCGGGGCTAGCATACCGTCAAATCTTGCGTAGGCGGCCTCTCACAAATCTGGAAGTGTTGAGGCGGTTGCAAACGCCCATCACGCGTCTCCGGGGTGTGCCCC
Source organism: Triticum aestivum (assembly GCF_018294505.1). Taxonomy (NCBI): domain Eukaryota; kingdom Viridiplantae; phylum Streptophyta; class Magnoliopsida; order Poales; family Poaceae; genus Triticum; species Triticum aestivum. Next base: position 61,365,002 of record NC_057801.1, on the reverse strand, counting down.
CCCCTCACGGACGCCGCCGCCGCCGGCACCTGGAGGGGGGAAACGGACGCGTCGGGTCTACACGGAGTGGATGTAGCTGTGGGTTTGGCCCGGAAGTTGCTCCAAAGTGTTCCTCTGGGCCGACCTAACACAACCGGGTGGAGAGGTCCACTGGTCAAAGCCCGTCCGTGCAAAGTCAAAGGGCTAGATCACGTGGTCAAATGCTACAGGGTTAGCCGGGACGGGGGCCCTGGGGGGTAGCAATGCCACCAGAGCGTCGTACCGGGCCCTCATACATGCGGGGTGGTGTTGTGGCATGTCCGAAGAGGCGGCACGCGTCTCCGGGTTGTGGCCCCCCTCACGGACGGCAATGAAACGGTAGTAGACGTTCTGCGGTAACGATGCAGCGTGAATATTATTAAATACTTGGAGCGCGATAAAATCATGAGTTTTTTACACAACATGGGCACATGTGCTATAGGACTGATGGTAATTTTTCATAATTTTTTGTGATGGAGAAGTATCTGAACACTTCCCTCTACGCGGATTGCTCTTCGCACGTCTACGACTGTGGCCGGCGGCCTCCGGGGGCTAGCATACCGTCAAATCTTGCGTAGGCGGCCTCTCACAAATCTAGAAGTGTTGAGGCGGTTACAAACGCCCAGCACGCGTCTCCGGGGTGTGCCCCCCCCCTCACGGACGCCACCGCCGCCGGCACCTGGAGGGGGGAAACGGACGCGTCGGGTCTACACAGAGTGGATGTAGCTGTGGGTTTGGCCCGGATGTTGCTCCAAAGTGTTCCTCTGGGCCGACCTAACACAACCGGGTGGAGAGGTCCACTGGTCAAAGCCCGTCCGTGCAAAGTCAAAGGGCTAGATCCCGTGGTCAAACGCTACAGGGTTAGCCGGGACGGGGGCCCTGGGGGGTAGCAATGCCACCGGAGCGTCGTACCGGGCCCTCATGCATGCGGGATGGTGTTGTGGCATGTCCGAAGAGGCGGCACGCGTCTCCGGGTTGTGGCCCCCCTCACGGACGGCAATGAAACGGTAGTAGACGTTCTGCGGTAACGATGCAGCGTGAATATTATTAAATACTTGGAGCGGGATAAAATCATGAGTTTTTTACACAACGTGGGCACATGTGCTATAGGACTGGTGGTAATTTTTCATAATTTTTTGTGATGGAGAAGTATCTGAACACTTCCCTCTACGCGGATTGCTCTTCGCACGTCTACGACTGTGGCCGGCGGCCTCCGGGGGCTAGCATACCGTCAAATCTTGCATAGGCGGCCTCTCACAAATCTGGAAGTGTTGAGGCGGTTGCAAACGCCCATCACGCGTCTCCGGGGTGTGCCCCCCCCTCACGGACGCCGCCGCCGCCGGCACCTGGAGGGGGGAAACGGACGCGTCGGGTCTACACGGAGTGGATGTAGCTGTGGGTTTGGCCCGGAAGTTGCTCCAAAGTGTTCCTCTGGGCCGACCTAACACAACCGGGTGGAGAGGTCCACTGGTCAAAGCCCGTCCGTGCAAAGTCAAAGGGCTAGATCACGTGGTCAAACGCTACA
>NC_057801.1:61362728-61363446 GCF_018294505.1 Triticum aestivum | reverse complement strand
TTATTTTTTCTGAGCACGTTAATAATGTGCCGTCATGTTCTTTTGAATTTAGGCCCTTATATTTTATTAAAATGAAAAACAGCTATGCCACAGAAGTTTTGTGGCGGTTGCAAACGCCCGGCACCCGTATCCGGAGTGTGACCCCCTCACGTTCGCGGTGTGGCCCCCTCACGGACGGCGCCGCCGCCGGCATCTGGAGGGCGGAAACAGTCGCGTCGGGTCTATACGGAGGGGACATTGCTCCCAAATATTTATATGGGATGACCTACCACAACCGGGTGGTGTTGTGGCATGTCCGAAGAGGCTACACACATCTCCGGGGCGTGGCCCCCCTAACGGACGGCGCCGCCGCCCAGATGTTGCTCTCAGGTGTCCCTCCGTGTTGACCTGACACAACCGGGTGGAGAGGTCCACTGGTCAAAGCCCGTCCGTGGGAAGTCAAAGGGCTAGATCTCATGGTCAACCGCTCCAGGGTTAGGCGGGACGGGGCCCTGGGGGTAGCAATGCCACCAGAGCGTCGCACCGGCCCCTCATACATGCGGGGTGGTGTTGTGGCATGTCCGAAGAGGCGACACGCATCTCCGGGGTGTGGCCCCCCTCACGGATGGCGGCACCGCCGGCACCTGGAGGGAGGAAACGGACGCGTCGGGTCTACACGGAGGGGATGTAGCTGTGGGTTTGGCCCGGATGTTGCTCCCAGGTGTCCCTCTGTGCTGGC
>NC_057801.1:61359913-61360744 GCF_018294505.1 Triticum aestivum | reverse complement strand
ACCTGGAGGGGGGAAACGGATGCGTCGGGTCTACACGGAGTGGATGTAGCTGTGGTTTTGGCCGAGATGTTGCTCCCGGGTGTCCCTATGGGCCGACCTGACACAACCGGGAGGAGAGGTCCACTGGTCAAAGCCTGTCTGTGGGAAGTCAAAGGGCTAGATCTCGTGGTCAACCGCTTCAGGGTTAGGCGGGACGGGGGCCCTGGGGGTAGCAATTCCACCGGAGCGTCGTACCGGGCCCTCATACATGCGGGGTGGTGTTGTGGCATGTCCGAAGAGGCGGCACGCGTCTCCAGTGCGTGGCCCCCCTCACGGACGGCGCCGCCGCCGGCACCTCGAGGGGGGAAACGGTAGTAGACGGATCAGGCACTCGCATAGTTACCGGATCAGGCACTCGGTAACGGTACCCCTCAGTCAGTTGCTCTCCTATGTATCACCTTTCGCGAGACCATAGAAAATATTTATATCATAAAGAAATGTTGCCCCCCTCAATTTATTTCGAAATATTTTAACACAATGTACATTTTTTGTTAGTACAATTTAGCAAATATTTATATAATAAAGAAATGTTGCTGACCATAGAAAAAATTCGGTTCAGAAAAAAAATTTATAATTATATACCATGCATTATTTTTAACATAATTATATATCATGTATCATTCAAAAAAAATTATGCCTACGGCTAAGCCGTCGGCATAGGTGCCACGTGGCGACTTCAGCTATGCCGACGGCTTAGCCGTCGGCATAGGATGGCCTTATCCACTACCAGCGCGCAGCTAGCTAGCCAGCCACTCGTTCTTTACCCACCCTGACCAGAGTGCGCCGCCGCCG
>NC_057801.1:61218995-61359317 GCF_018294505.1 Triticum aestivum | reverse complement strand
GGCTGCTGCAGCCGGTCGCGGCTCCGGCCGGCCCCGTCCCTCCCGTCCCCGACCGCCCCTGCCTCACCACCCCCTCCACCGCCGCGCCCCCTGCCACGCCCCTCTCTGTGAGATACTTTTTTTCTTCATTTTTTTCATTTTTTTGCTACTGTTGCATGGATGAATGAATGCATGGATGGATGTTGGATGTTAGATGGATGTTAGATGTTAGATGTTGGATGTTGGATGTTGGATGTTGGATGTTAGATGGATTATAGAAGATGGATGTTGGACGTTAGATTTTTATTATGATGATTTTGTCATTTGAGTTGTGCTCCAAAATTGGTATAAGATGAGTGGTTATTTTTATGATGATGATCTTGTCGAAAAAATTGAACCGGACAAAATTGGACACTTGACAAAAATTGAACCGGACAAAATTGGACACTTGACAAAATTGAACCGGACAAAATTATGATATGATGAGTGGTTATTTAATCATGATGATCTTGCTAAAAAAATTGAAGGACAAAATTTGACACTTGACGAAACATGATTTTTTTCAGAGTTAAAAGTATCAATGCTTAATGTGATGTGATGACCTAATTTTTTTTCACTCGGTGTAATTAACAGGATTTGTGGTGTTCCATCTTCGTGGAGTGATCGTCGACGTTGGAGGTGTTGGTCCATGATCGTCCCTCTCCTTTGATCGACTACATCGGAGGGTGAGCAACAATTCCATGACCTCGTCCCCTTTTTCCCATGTCACTAGATTGAATTTTCACATCAAGTCGCGTAACCTAAGTCTCCCGTCCGAAAGGGTTGCATCGATAAATATGCATTCAATTGCATATTTATCACCGCAGCTCTTTCGGATTGTCCAGCGCTTTCCACGGACAGCCCGAGGATGTGTAGATTGGGTACGTTGTTCATGCTCTACCCCGTTCCAAGACAGGATTTCGGTGGTGCCTCCCTGTTGTTCTCCGGATGCACATTCTCTCGGCATTTTGCCGAGACGTGTATTTGGAGAACAGCGGGGAGGTGCTGCCGAAATTTTGTCTCGGAATGGGGTAGAGCATGGACCGTACTCAATCTACACATTCTCGGGTGGGATTAGGACCCATCTTTACCTATTAGAGATGTAGCTAGATTACTCGTCAACCTTGTAAAAAAATAAAATATTGATGTGGGTAATTTAAATGAATCATTAATTTTGTTGTGTGGCTTCCAATAAAGCAGAGATGGCAGATAATCAGTGGATGTATAGTGGGTTTTTCCATCGGAATCAAGTAACAACAGAGTGGGTCGAGAAAACTGATGTGTTTTTGAAAGAGATATTCCGTAGTCCAATGAGGATGGTGCCAGAATGCCCGTGTGCCAGATGTAAGAGACGTATCCGCAGAGATAAGAGTGAGATGACTAAGCACCTTCGCACGTTGGATTTATGCCCAACTTTAATATGCCGATAAACTTTGCCCAGCGGGACCGTGGTAGAGAGGATGTGATACGACAACGCGTCGCTGGTTATGAGGACGATGGGGTTAGAGACATGCTAGATGATGTCTTTGCTGCATAGCCGACACCTCCGTCACATTTAGCGAATGAACCGGAGGAGCCGGAGGAAACCGCAAAGGCCTTCCTGGAAATCTTGGCCTCGTCAAAGAAACCTCTCTATGAGGGTGCCAAGCTGTCTGTGCTGGATGCCATCTTGCAACTGATGGCAGTGAAGGCTGAGTACGGCTGTAGCCGAGGTTGCTTCGAAGCATTTCTGGAAGTATGGGCTAACAGCCTGCCCGAGGGCCATGAACTGCCGAAAACCATGTACGGTACGAAGAAAATCATGAAGGCGCTCTCCATGGACTATGAGAAAATACATGTTTGTCCAAAGAATTACCTTTTGTTTAGGCATGAGTATGCGGATGACAACTACTGTAGGAACTGCGGTTCCTCTCGGTATATTGAGGTGGTCGATAAGCATGGTCAGAAGTGGCAGCTAAAAATCCCTGTGAAGGTTCTTCGGTATCTTGATTTTATAAAAAGACTGCAGCGCCTTTTCATCACCGAGGAGTCTACCAAAATGATGAAGTGGCACAAGGAAGGGAAAAGGTGCAATCCAAAAAAAATTGTACATACATCAGAAGGTGAAGCATGGAAGTCATTCGATATAAAGTACTCGGAGGAAGCAGCCGAGGCTGGGAATGTCAGAATTGCTATAACAGGTGATGGGTTCAATCCATATGGTATGTCGTCTAATCCATACAGCTGCTGGCCCATATTTGTTATTCCACTCAATCTCCCTCCCGGCGCCATAATGCAACGCAAGACCATGTTCCTGTCGCTTATAATTCCGGGGCCTGAATATCCAGGAAAGAATTTGAGTGTGTTTATGCAGCCGTTGGTGGATGATTTGCACCATTCTTGGTACTTCTCGAGGTTGACATACGACCGGCATCTGTAGAAAATTTTCTTGATGAAAGTTTGGCTACAGTATTGGATGCATGACTTTCCCGGCTATGCCCTGTTCTGCGGATGGTGTACAAGTGGAAAGATGCCTTGCCCAGTGTGCATGCAGGCCTTGATTTTCATTTGGCTGAAGAAGGGTGGCAAGTATGTTGCCTTTGACCAGCATCGACAATTCCTTCCTCCAGACCATCCTGATAGGGAAGACAAGAAGAACTTCACAAAAGGCAAAGTTGTCCATGAAGTAAATGAGATTCCAACGTTTTCTGGTGCGGATGTGCTTGCTCAGCTCAAAGCTCTTAAGCCTGCCGGTCAAGGGAAAGGCAAAGGCAAAGGCAAAGGCAAAGGCATCGGTAAAGGGAAAAAAAGTTTTGAAGGATATGGTGAGACGCACAACTGGACTCACATTACCCCCTTCATGCAGCTTCCCTATTTTAAGGACCTCAAACTTCCATACAACATCGACGTGATGCACACCGAAAAGAATGTCGCAGAGTCCCTTTTTAACACGATCCTCAACATTCCTGATAAGACAAAGGATAATGTTAATGCTAGAGTCGATCAACAGAATATTTGTGATAGACCACGTCTTCACATGCAACCTCCCACAGGCAGTCGAAAATCTTGGTTCAAGCCAGATGTTGACTTCGTACTTAAAAAGGATCATAAGATGGAGGCATTCAAGTGGCTGAAACACGTCGTGATGTGCACTGATGGTTATGCGTCGAATATAAGTAAGGGGGTCAATCTTTCAATGGGCAGAGTGACCGGGCTCAAGAGTCATGACTATCATGTATGGATTGAGCGGATTATGCCGGTGATGGTTTGGAGCTATGTTCCCGAGCATGTCTGGCGTGTGCTTGCGGAGTTAAGCCATTTCTTCCGAACGCTTTATGCTAAAGAAGTATGTCCTGAGAAGATAAAAGAAATGCATAAGAAGGCGCCGGAGTTGATATGCAAGCTAGAGAAGTTCTTCCCGCCAGGCTTCTTTACTCCGATGACACATCTCATTTTGCACCTTGCGAACGAGGTATTGTTGGGGGGCCCTGTGCAGTATCGTTGGCAGTACGGCCCTAAGAGACAGAACAAGCATCTGAGACAGAAATGTGGAAACAAAGCTAAGATTGAAGCTTCCATAGCTGAGGCAGTTATCCTAGAGGAGGTGGCAGACCTCAGGACAGCCTACTATCCGGACCATGTTCCCACGTTGCACAATAAGGTGTCTTGATACAATACAGAAGAACCCAAGTATAAACCCAAGTTGCCTCTATTCACCGGGCAAGGTGGCAGGGCTGGATGCTCGACATCTTATGTCATGCCACGAGATGAGTGGGAGGATGTCATGTTCTATATCTTGCACAACATCAAGGAAGTTGAGGATGAGTGGATGAGGTAATACCTTTGCACCATTCTTTTAGTCAATTCGTTATGTTCACTTTGCCTAGTTCTTATACCGCTTTTCTTATTGTAGTCGATTCGTTGAGGAAGAATGGACAGGAATGCTGCCTCCTACTGAAGCGGAGGCACTTGCACTTCTCCGAAAGCGTGCTGATGGAAGGAAAATTTTCGTTGCGTGGTTCATGGAGAAAGTAATATTTCACACTTCCCTATTACCCATTTCACACTTCCAATTAAACTCATGCACCCTATAATTTCAATTAAACTTGTAGGGAAATGATCCGAACGAATCAATGGATGAAGAATTGAGATGGGTTTCCATGGGTTTTGACCCTACCATCATGACATGCCAAAAGTATGATGTGAATGGGTATCTCTTCCATACAGAGGAGCACCAGAACAGTCGGCCTGATCCCAAAACCATAAATACCGGAGTCTTCACCGAAGGAGATAATAATGTAGATTACTACGGAAGGGTAGGAAAAATATACGAGCTTACATTCAAATGTGGCCGTAAACACCTAAGTCTCATTGTGTTCAAATGCCAATGGTTCGACCCCAAAAAGGGTCTGAGACATACGCCTTCTGTTGGTTTAGTTGAAGTTAAACCATCAACCGTCTATGCCAGAGCTGATCTCTTTATCGCCGCTACCCAGGCCACACAAGTATATTATCTGCCTTACCCATGCCAGAAAGAGTACCTAAAGGGTTGGGAAGTTGTGTTCAAGGTGTCGCCACATGGTAAGCTACCGGACCCGAACGATGATGATTACTACAACATAAACCCCATGACATACAAGGGAGTGTTTTTTCAAGAGGAACATGATGACGTGGTCCGAAACAAGGAGGATGATGACTTGGATTATGTTGACCTGGACCCAGACGACGACGGCGTCCGGATTGATGGTGAGGCAGTTGTGAATCAAAGAGACATAATTATGCTTGAAAATTTAAATGAAGACGCTGACGCTGACGATGAGGAAGAGCCTCCACCTCCGTCAGACAACGAAGAAGATATGCGGGATAGTGATGATGAGACCGGTCGACAAATAGATTACAATAGTGATGATTCATATGGGTTCTAGAAAATGTATGTTCTTTTAATAATGTTCTCTTCCGTTATTAATGTCTTTCCTGTATGCTTGTTTTTTTATATCCTTACTAATTGTTTATTCTCTTCTCAATGCAGGTTTGCTAATCATGGGCAAGTCCAGCGGTGCCAGTTTCCTCAGTAAACTCAAAGGAGGACTTACTCGGAGTGGACGAGCCCACAAGGTTCCCTCCCGACTACGCGAGGATGGCACCCTAGAGGAGGAGGGGGTGGGGGGAGAGCCCCTAGAGGACGAGGAGGTGGGGGGAGAGGCAACCGGGCCAAAAAACTCCGGCCCGTGTCCGAAATAGGAGGGTCTTCTTCGATGCCCTCCTATGCTGATGCAGCTTCTGAGTCTGAGGAGGAGGAGTATATTCCTGATGTCGAGGAGGAGGAGGGTGAGGAGGAGGCCGAGGAGGAGGGTGAGGAGGAGGGCGAGGAGGGTGGAGGGGAGGTTGACCCCGAGTTGTGGGGTGACTTGCCACCGGGTGCTCCGCAGGGGTGGCTGCGTGGTAATGCCGGAGTACCTACACCACCTTCTATCGAGGCGCACAAGTGGCTCATTGAACCTGCGGGGACAGAGTAAGTGCATCTCAATCATACTTTCAACACATGACAACATTTTTTTATTGTACACATGGCAACCCTTTGATTCTTTTGCAGTAACTGGATCCTTCGCGGAAAGGGTCATAAACCGAACGGCCTTCTCACTGTCCTGTTGAAGCAGTTTTGGCCTGGCCTATTCTGCCCGCGGCCAGACAGGGACCCACAACTGCGTGTTTTGGCCACAAGCTGGGCCCACTACGAGGCTTGCAGCAACGCGGAGTACGGGACGGCCGCTAAGGCCATGATCACCAAATTTTGGGTAAGTTCCCTTTTGAATCACTTGTCTTTAGTTTCGTTCATAGTTTATCATTGAATCACTCAACTCATGCCTTGTTTGCTTCTGGTTTATGCATGATTGTAGCAACTCTATAGAGTTCTTGACGAGCACAAGGCCAGAGCCGACATGGTCTTACTTGCGTCTGCAAAGAAGAAAGCTTGTCAGTTGCAGTACGAGGTGCGTTGGGTTGCCATCTCACAGTACTACCACATCTACCTGCAACAAAAGATGACCAAAACTCAAGCACAGAGGCAAAAAATTACCATGAGCAGGGAGCAGTTCATGATGGTAACTATTACTAACTTTTCATTGTTTCAAGGAGTCAACTATATGTTTCGTGCTCACATGTCATGCTTCCAAAATTTGCATAGGTTGTTCCTCGTTGGTGCTATGGAAGGCATGATGGATGGGCGTGTTTGGTGGATAGGTGGGTCGGTGACGATCCAGAGTTTGTTGCCAAGAGCATCAAGGCCCGGGCTAACCGTGGAAAAGACGGGACACACGGCCAAGGAAACAGGAACCACTGGGGCTTCAAGGCCATGAAGGTATATCTATATGAAAGATGCATTTTGGTTCTTCTTTATCGTCATGTTCTTATGTATGGCTAACTTCTGTTTGACATTGCAGGAGGACAAGTTGCAGAGGCCGCTCTCAGACATGGAGTTGTGGAAGCTGGCCTGCGAGCGGAGTGATCGCAAGGAGGGCGAGAGCCAGTACTACGGCAACACCGAGCGACACCTGGAGTCTTACACTCAGAACTATCAGAAGTTGCATCTGGATGTTCCCGTTCCTGAGGTTGCCCAGTCTCAGATCGACGACACGGCGGTGGTGGCCATCCAGGGTAAGTCCCATGGCCGGTATCCGTGTTTCGATGGCTTGATCACTCCGTCGATCTCGTACACACGGCTTCGAGCTACCAACCCGAGCCCGTTAAAGAGTATGGGGCGTTCGCAGCCTCCCTTAGTCCGCCAACGTGCTGTAAGTACTTGCCCTTATCTTCTTTGTCTCTATCTTTCTTAGTTTATTTTCATCACTGCCCACTTAGAAACAACCTCAATTTTGTAGGCATATCAGGCCTTTCTCGAGCATAGGCATATTGAGGTGAGGGAGTACTTGCAACGAGTGAAGGCAGACGATGATTACAGCCGTCAAGTGATGGCGGTTAGTTTTGCCCTCTTAAACCAAGCTCAAATTTGCACTTTCATTCCTTCTGACTTTGTTGATCACGGCTTGTTTCTAAGTGGACTTGTTTAACTAACATCCAGGCTATGTTGGCGTCTTGGACTAACTGCACGGAGCCACCACAAGTTGGACCCCCACCACCACTTGCGGGAGACGCCCCACACATTCCCACGTTCGAGGAATGGCTGGCACTAGGCGGTGATACTCCGGTTAGTAAATTTGCCTAACTAATGACAAACTAGTTCTCGTTCATTCAACACTATCATGTCATATTTACCGTTAGAATCTTCTTTCAAACATGTAGGGGACCGGTGGCTCAACTCCTGCTCCGTCGACCCCAATCACTCCGATCTGGCAGAGTGATGGTGGTCGCGGTGGCGGTTTTGGCGGAGGAGGACTTGGCGGTGGCGGTTTTGGCGGAGGTGGACTTGGTGGTGGTTTTGGCGGAGGTGGACTTGGCGGAGGTGGTGGTTTTGGCGGAGGTGGACTCGGTGGTGGTGGTGGTTTTGGCGGAGGTGGACTCGGTGGTGCTTGATGTCGATGATGATTCCGTGTATGCGACCATTGTGCCATGTCTTTCATGTTTCAACTTTTATGATGTTTCATGTCTTGCACTACTCTTATGTTCGTGGACTTTCGCTGGTGATGATCTTTAGATGATGAACTTGACTATGTTCAAATGATGTTGATGAATTGTCATATTTCATATTATTCTGTTTTGAAATGTTGTCAAATGAATTGGAAAAGAGAAAACAGGGAAAAAAAACTATGCCTATGGCAAAGCCGTCGGCATAGATACGCTCAGGAGCCACCAGGAGGCGACACATGGCCGGGCTATGCCTACGGCAAAGCCGTCGGCATATATTTATATCTATGCCGACGGCTTTGCCGTAGGCATAGCCCTGCCACCAGGTTAAACCAGGGGGCGACACGTGGCAAAGATATGCCTACGGCAAAGCCGTCGGCATAGATTTAACCTATGCCGACGGCTTTGCCGTAGGCATATCTTTGCCACGTGTCGCCTCCTGAGCCGCTAGCAGTTTTGACGGCGCCGTCCGTTGCCGTCAGACGGAAAACTACGCCGACGGCTAAACTATGCCAACGGCTGCGCCAGGGCCGTCGGCATACCTCCCTATGCCGACGGCATTATTATGCCGACGGTCTGACAGGAGTATGCTGACGTGATCTACACTGACGGGGCTATGCCGACGGCAGCCATCGGCATAGATCTATGCCGACGGCTTAGGGGCCTATGCCGACGGTCCCTGGCCGTAGGCATAGACCGCGAGTCCGGTAGTGATTTGCATATAAGCATTCGTACTTCTGCATGTCGAACACTTCGATATGAAGCTCCTGGGTAAAAAAAAGAGGAAAAAATTGAGCACCACAGGCAACTCATAGACATTATTGTTTTCAAGTTTTTGAGGGAAATTATTGTTTTAAGTTATTATAGCTGCGTAGATCATTTGGATATGTTCATGGCTATTACACAGATGAAAATAAGTGCCACACGCACAATTGGATGGGATGTTTATGGCTACAGATGTAGTGTGCTCTTTTAGTCGTTGTGAGGGGTTGCTATGGATGGTGTATGTATTTGTTGCGTCTCTTTATTCAAGGAAGTGTTACCTACCGAAGTAAAGTAATAGCTCGACCACTGCATCCTCCGTTGTTACCTTTTTCCCATCGATTATTATTGTATATTTTTTCTTCGACAAAGAGTCAAAGGGTAATCATGTAGCAGCATTTGAAAAGACCTGGAAAATAATGTTGCGCCATGTACACTAGTATAAAAACACCTAATAGTCCCGGTTCGTAAGGGCCTTTAGTCCCGGTTCATGAACCGGGACTAATGGGTCGTTACTAATACCTCCACCCATTAGTCCCGGTTCAAACACGAACCGGGACCAATGTGCCTCCACGTGGCCCTGTGCGCCGAGCCCAGTCAGGGGGCCTTTGGTCCCGGTTGGTGGCTCCAACCGGGACCAGAAGGCATCCACGCGTCAGCATTCCAGTGGCGGGGGGTTTTGTTTTTTTTTTGAAAGAAAGGGGGGGTTGGGGGTTTTGGGGGGTTAATTTAGGTGTTTCATATATTGTGTTAGCTACCTAATTAATAGAAAGAAGTGTCCTCTCTTATGTCCGTGCTTGGTCGACGCTACGTACTATATATACATAAGTGATCGAGAGAACCATTGAGTACAGAAGTTCGTCATGCATACCGAGAGAAGTGATCGATCGACCTCTCCTTCTCCGAGAGATTGGCCGAACAACAAGTTTTCGTATATCATGTATCCAACGCTACTGGCTACATACATGTACAATATGTATAAGATCTCTTAATTACAAACCCCTAGCAATTGAAATCAATTTGCACATGGTATTCTCCGGTTTTATTGATGACGTGGTCAAGAAAGAATCCCGCCAATTCCTCTTGAATTGCTTTCATGCGATCTGGTTCTAGGAGTTCATTCCGCATCTGCCACGTCTAATTTGAAGAAGCTGGTTACTTAATACATATATATGAATGAAACTCAACATAAATGATGGTGTAATAAAATGAAATTGTGAATATTATTGCTTACGCACTTCATATTGTCTTTGAGAGTAGCCCCGCTTGTTTTTCAAAGTCGCGGTGTGGATGAACTCGCACACGTAGTATCCACAGAAATCATTCCCTTCTTCCTGCCACAAGCACTTTACGAGAAATAGAGGTCAATCAAACTGATAATGAAGCATTATAAATGGCATTGATGAAAGTATAGCTATAGAATCAACGGGAGATGCGCGCAACTAGCTAGCCAGTAGTACTTACTTTCGGGTATGTATATTGCAGCTCCTTCGGCAGTTCCGGAGCTTCTGCGGTGAACTGTTTCCAAACCCCACAAGACAAAGAAAATAATTATTATTACTTGAGATATCAGGAAATGAACAAAAAGTTGCCGATATGGTGCGATAATGATCGATTGTACTTACTTGCTGAGCATTTCAGTCATGTCTGCATAGGTTTTGGGATCTTTCCGTCTCGAGTCTAAGACGGTTACTAGTCCATGCTCAAGCTTAATCTCCAGAAGAATATAGTGGTACCTGCGCACGCATGCATAACTCATCAATTACATTACTATAACCTCGCTCGAGTCATAAGGGAAACCGAATATGCACACGACAGTAACACTCACTTGCCGTTGTAAGGAAAGAGTATGGTATCTTTGTTTTGATTTTTGATCAACGATCGTAGCAAGTTGTCCTCGGCCTCTTGGACGTCCTTTTTAACCAGAAATTCATCTATGATATTTGTGTTAATGAACCCAATATCATAAATTTCTTGTTTTTTGCACTCGACAATCTTCAATCTGCATAATATATTGAGGATAATTAATTATAAATACATGAAATGAAAGAGCCGAGCTATATATAGAGACTTAATGACAGAAATAGTACTTACACACAGTAGCAAAAGACCATTAGTTTATCGAGGGCCTTTTGATTGAAGAACGCGAAGAACTCATCAAATGGAACAGTCAACAGATCATTTGCAACGAGGTCGTGCTCCTCTTTAATATTCAGATACAAAGCATTCGTACCCCCAGACTCTCTGCAGGTTTCCATGTACCAATTATGGAATCTTCGCATCATTGTTGTCAGAGATTTTTCATCTTTGACGAGAAGCTTCCCGTACTCGTATCTGTGTTCGTCCACCTCCAAGAAATCAGGAAGTTGATCGTCAGGCAGGTAATCTGCAAGATTGCCATAACCGGCCACCGTCCCCAGAGAATTAGACACATTGAGCGGGGGGCACGATTGCTGTGCTTGTTCGCCGAGCTGGGCAAATTTTTTTCCCTTTGCTCGTTCTTTTAACCTGTTAGCACTGACAGTAGTTCCGGACCGCTGGGCTTGGAGATATGTCTGTTCAGTAATGCGCTCATAGTTGGTTCTCGGCGGAGACTTTGGTGGTTTCCTCAGGGCATCGATAGTGCGCTTTGCTTTCACCGGATCTATTCTCCTCCAGAGGTGGATGTCTCTTTGCTTTCACCCCTTCAAAGAACTCCTTCACGTGGGTCCGCACAATCCTATCGTTTTCCTCCTTGGTCCTCTCATACGGTAACTTATCTAGAGGCTTGAGAGGTGGACCGTATCTGTATTGCCTCCCGCCTCTGGTTGTGCTGCTAGACGCCAGAGCAGATGGAGCGGCTGCGGCGTCTGTCTTCTTTCATGCTTCCTTACTAGGCGCAGGAGAAGGAGTACGACACGCCGGAGCAGCCGGGGCGGCGGCGGGTCTCTTCGCGGAGGCGGAGAAGCAGGAGGCTGCTGGCTGCTCGGGAGCGCCGGCGCAGGCGGAGAAGGAGGCGGAGTGCCGCCACGCGTGCCCTGATCGTCACACGCCGGAGGAGGAGGCGGTGGAGGAGGCGGAGTGCCCTGACTCGCCGGAGGAGGAGGAGGAGGCGGAGGCGTCCAGTTCGGAAGGTTGATGAGCTCCTTCCGCCATAGGCATGGAGTCTTCAGAGCAGAACCCAGCCTAGTCTTCCCTTCACCGGTAGGGTGGTCAAGCACGAGGTCCTCAAATCCCTCCGTTATTTCATCCACCATCATCTTAGCATATCCTTCTGGAATCGACCGGCAGTGATAAGTTGCTCCGGATCCAGTAGGATAAACAGAGCCAACAGCCGCCTTGACCTTCAAATTCATCCATCGCGCCATAATGTGGCAATGTTGAGACTCCGTGATAGCATCCACGGGATAGCTGGCAGGAGCCGTCAAGACATGCTCCGGCTGAAGCAGCTCGGTGGAAGCCACGCTGCTTCTCCGCTGAGATGGCGGGGTAGCTTCGGGGGAAGCTTCGGCAGGTCGTTTGCTGCGATCTGCTGCTTCTCATTCCTCTAGCCCCATTACCCTTTCGTGCAGCGCCTGCAGTTGGCCCTGCTCCAGTTTCTTCCTCCTCTCGTGGGTTTTGTAACCCCCTGCGTCCGGAAAACCAACCTTCCACGGAATGGAGCCTGGCGTGCCTCATGTCCGTCCAGGGTGCTCAGGATTCCCGAGGGCCATTGTGCGCTCGTCCTTCTCCCTGTCTGGTACGAACGTCCCTTTCTGCGCTGCATTGATATACTTCTGAAGGTTCTTGACTGGTATTTCCAGTTGCTTGTCCGTCCAACAGCACATCCCTGATACAGGGTCCAAGGTTCCGCCAGCCCCGAAGAACCAAGTTCGGCAACGGTCTGGCCATCTCATTGTCTCTGGTTTGATCCCTTTTTCAAGCAGATCATTCTTAGCCTTGGACCACTTAGGCCGGGCTTTGAGGTAGCCACCTGACCCCCTGCGATGGTGAAGCTTCTTCTTCACAGCATTTTGCTTGTTTGTCGCCGACATCTTCTTACTCTTTTCCGATGTCTTGTGGGCCACAAATGCGGGCCAGTGATCTTTGATCTCCTCATATTTGCCGATGAATTCTGGTGTCTTTTTCTCCGACAAAATGGTTCAACTCTTTCCTCCACCTCCTGAATAGGGTTGCCATCTTCTTAAGAGCACAAGACTTGATTAATTGCTCTTTAACTGGCTTCTTCGGATCCTCCTCTGGCGATAGGGTGAAATTTGCCTTCAGCTGAGTCCAAAGATCTTCTTTCTGCATATCGTTGACATAAGACACCTCAGGGTCGTCCTTAGGCTTATACCATTGCTGGATGCTGATCAGGATCTTGTCCCTAACAAGAACCCCGCACTGAGCAGAAAATGCGTTCTTTGTCCGGATGGGTTCAATCATTCGCCAACGGGCGCGATTTCTATGACCTCAAACCTTTCATCCGAGCTCAACTTTTTCTTCGGGCCTCGTCTCCTTACCGAAGTTGTGCTCGATCCGGAGGGCTAGAAATTAAAAGGAAGAAGACGAGAGTAATTAATATGTGTACATATACCAAAACAATGAATGCATCAATTAACTAGTCAGCACGGGCTTAACTAATATATATATATACCTGGCCGGACTCGGTTCGGTCACCGGAGCAGTCAGCACGGTCTCCTTCTTGTACCTCAATTGGGTCATCACCGGAGCCATCATGAACATAGCCCTCTTCTTGTACCGGCATTAATGGGCCGGAGCCATCATGAACATAGCCCTCTTCTTCACCCAGTCCTTCCTCACCAACGATGTCGATGAAAAATGACGCAACAACATCAGTTCCTTCTGCGATCATCTCCCCCAACATCGCTTCTGTTGCTTCGTCTCGGTAGTGCTCCATAGTTTCTGCAAATATTTACAACATGTCAATTATTATTCAAACATGGTACAGATGGATATATATTAGTGGCAAACGTAGAACTAGCTAGCTAATCACAATAAGGAATCATGTTAGCGTGGCCTCGACGCTGCTTCTCTAGGGTTTGGGATCGCCTCGACACAACGCTTGAAGGGTTTGGGGTGGCCTCGATGACAACGCTCTTTTAACTTGGTAAATTTGGGTGGCCTCGAGAGTTTTGGTCGAGCGAGAGGGCCGAGGGGGTGCTGCCGTTGTATAGGTTATCACGGTCGAGAGGGGTATATATATCGACCGCCCCTCATGTCGAAGTTATCTCGAGGGGGCGGCGAGGGCGAAGGCAAGCAGCCTGACGGCGACAGACCCGATAAAACATAAGAAAATGAAGAAGAGATAAAAAGAGGAGAAGAAGAAAGGAATAGAGGAGAAGATCGAAGAAAAAAAGAAGAAAAAAAAAGAGGAGAAGAAGAAAGGAATAGAGGAGAAGAAGAAAAAATAGAATCTTCCTTTTCTTCTTTTTTGTTCTTCTTATTTATTTCTCCTCTATTCCTTTCTTTCTTCTTCTCCTCTTCTTTTTCTTCTTCTCCCTCGAGAAAGGAAAATAATTAAGGAAAAGGAAGAAAAGAGGAAGAAGGAAGAGAAGGAAGAAGAAGAAGAAAGGAATAGAGGACAAGAAGAAAAAATATTTTTTCTTCTTCTCCTCTTATTTTCCTTTTTTTTTTCTTCTTCTTATTTATTTCTCCTCTTCTTTTCCTCTCCTCTTCTTCTCTTTTCTTCCTCTTCTTATTTTCCTTTTTCCTCTCATTCTTTTTCTTCTTCTTCTTCCTTCTTCCCTCTTCCTCTTTTCTTCCTTTTCCTTATTTTACTTTTTCCTCTACACTAACCTAATTAAAATGCACTAACCTAAAATCGATATCTACTAACAACCTAAATAAAAAATTAATACATATATGAAAAAACATATATAAACAAAAAAATGCTATGAACATCCATTCATAGCATTTTTTTGTTTATATATGTTTTTCATCATATAGCAACCACATACATATATATATTAATTATATATATATATATTAATATAGCCACATCCATTCATCATATAGCTACCACATACATATATATATATTAATTATATATATGAAAAAAATGCAATGAATAAAAAAATACACATGTATGTATGAAAAAAGCACTAAACACAGAGCCTCGACGGGGGCGGCCGGCGAGGGCGACGACGGCGGCGGCGAGGGCGTCGGCGACGACCACGGCGGGTCGGGGCAGGGTGTGGCCGGTGACGATGGCGACGGTGACGGCGACGACGGGCGCGAGCGACGACGACGGCGTCGGCGGGGCGGCCGACGGGCGGCGTCGGGGCAGCGCCTGGCGGCGACGGGGCAGGGGCGACGACGGGGGCACGCGGACGGCGTCGATCTGGGCAGCCTGGCGGCGTCGATGAGCTCGGCGTCGTCGGGCGGGCCGGGGACAACTGGCGATGTGTTCGACAAATTTTCCTAAGTGTTGTATATATAGCAAGGGCATTGGTCCCGGTTCATGACTCCAATCGGGACTAATGCCTCCTTTAGTCCCGGTTGGTACCACCAACCGGGACCAAAGGCCTCTTTTCAGCAGCCCAACGGGCGGGAAGCGGCGACCTTTGGTCCCGGTTGGAGGCACCAACCGGGACTAAAGGGTGGGCATTGGTACCGGTTGGTGCCACGAACCGGTACCAAAGGACCCTGTGCTGCCAGCGTCGGGGCCAAAGTTTAGTCCCACCTTGCTAGTTGAGAGGGGTGCGCAGTGGTTTATAAGCCCCACTGCCGCACCCCTCTCGAGCTCCTCTCCACCATAGGCTTGCGGGCCTATTTGCTACTGCTTTGCCTGATGGGCCTGCTGGGCCTACTGCGGGCTTGTATCCTGGCCCATGGTAGGGTTTCTAGTCGTATTCAGGCCGTGGGGGCCCAGTAGGAGGCAATTTTATTTTGTTTTCTTTCCTGCTTTATTTATTTTATTTTGTTTCTACTTACACCAAAAAACTTATTGTTGCTATTTTTAATTATTTTCTAGTTTTTTTGTTTTGTTTTCTGCATTATTTATTTTCTTTTGTTTTTTGCTGTATTTTTTAATTCTTTTTGCTTTTAGTTTTACAAAAATTATAAACTTTCTGTTAGTGCCATTAGTTTTCAAATTTGAAAACACTTTTTTTGTTTTTTTGTTTTCTTTCTTGCTTTACTTATTTTATTTTGTTTCTACTTACAACAAAATACATATTGTTGCTATTTTTAATTATTATGAGGGCCGAACCATAAGACATTAAAGCATTTCAAATGAACTATGAAAAAGTTGAAAGTTGGCATGGTATCATATATTCACCCACATAGCATGTGCATGTACAAAACGGACAATGGTATCATACTCGTGTGTTACAAAGTTGGCATGGTATCATCATAATAGTTGTGGGAGAAAGTCTTCACTTTTTCTTCGCTTGTGTCATTTGCTTATTGCGCCGTAACCATGGATAATCTTCATTGGTTGTCAGGATATTGGGGTCAGCCTTGACTTTGAAGGGAGGAATTTCATGAAACTTTTCATAATCTTCAGATATGTCTGTCTTGCCCTCCACTCCCACGATGTCCCTTTTTCCTGAAAGAACTATGTGGCGCTTTGGCTCATCGTATGATGTATTCGCTTCCTTATCTTTTCTTTTTCTCGGTCTGGTAGACATGTCCTTCACATAGATAACCTGTGCCACATCATTGGCTAGAACGAACGGTTCGTCAGTGTACCCAAGATTTTTCAGATCCACTGTTGTCATTCCGTACTGTGGGTCTACCTGTACCCCACCTCCTGACAGATTGACCCATTTGCACTTAAACAAAGGGACCTTAAAATCATGTCCGTAGTCAAGTTCCCATATGTCCACTATGTAACCATAATATGTGTCCTTTCCCCTCTCGGTTGTTGCATCAAAGCGGACAACGTTGTTTTGGTTGGTGCTCTTTTGATCTTGGTCAATCATGTAAAATGTATTCCCATTTATTTCGTATCCTTTTCAAATCGTAACAGTCGAAGATGGTCCCCTGGACAACAAGTACAGCTCATCACAAACAGTGGTGTCACCTATGAGACGTGCTTCCAACCAACTGCTGAAAGTCCTGATGTGTTCACATGTAATCCAGTCGTCGCACTGCTCCGGGTGTTTGGAGCGCAGACTGTTCTTGTGTTCATCGACATACGGGGTCACCAAGGTAGAGTTCTTTAGAACTGTGTAGCGTGCTTGAGACCAAGAATATCCGTCCCTGCATATTACTGAGTCCCTTCCAAGCGTGCCTTTTCCAGTCAGTCTCCCCTCATACCGCGATTGAGGGAGACCTATCTTCTTAAGGCCAGGAATGAAGTCAACACAAAACCCGATGACATCCTCTGTTTGATGGCCCATGGAGATGCTTCCTTCTGGCCTAGCGCGGTTACGGACATATTTCTTTAGGACTCCCATGAACCTCTCAAAGGGGTACATATTGTGTAGAAATACGGGGCCTAGAATGACAATCTCGTCAACTAGATGAATTAGGACGTGCGTCATGATATTGAAGAAGGATGGTGGGAACACCAGCTCGAAACTGACAAGACATTGCACCACATCACTCCTTAGCCTTGGTATGATTTCTGGATCGATCACCTTTTGAGAGATTGCATTGAGGAATGCACATAGCTTCACAATGGCTAATCGGACGTTTTTCCGGTAGAAGCCCCCTCAATGTAACCGGAAGCAGTTGCGTCATAATCACGTGGCAGTCATGAGACTTTAGGTTCTGAAACTTTTTCTCTGACATATTTATTATTCCTTTTATATTCGACGAGAAGCCAGTCGGGACCTTCATACTAAGCAGGCATTCAAAGAAGATTTCCTTCTCTTCTTTGGTAAGAGCATAGCTGGCAGGACCTTCATACTGCTTTGGAGGCATGCCGTCTTTTTCGTGCGAACGTTGCAGGTCCTCTCGTGCCTCAGCTGTATCTTTTTTCTTCCCATACACTCCCAAGAAGCCTAGCAGGTTCACGCAAAGGTTCTTCGTCACATGCATCACGTCGATCGAAGAGCGGACCTCTAGGTCTTTCCAGTAGGGTAGGTCCCAAAATATAGATTTCTTCTTCTACATGGGTGCGTATCCCCCAGCGTCACTCGGAACAGCTAGTCCGCCGGGACCCTTTCCAAAGATTACGTGTAAATCATTGACCATAGCAAGTACATGATCACCGGTACGCATAGCGGGCTTCCTCCAGTGATCTGCCTCGCCTTTGAAATGCTTGCCTTTCTTTCGACATTGATGGTTGGTCGGAAGAAATCGACGATGGCCCAGGTACACATTCTTCCTGTAGCTTCCTAGGTATATACTATCGGTGTCAAGTAAACAGTGTGTGCATGCGTGGTATCCCTTGTTTGTCTGTCCTGAAAGGTTACTGAGAGCGGGCCAATCATTGATGGTCACGAACAGCAACGCCTTTAGGTGAAATTCCTCCTGTTTGTGTGTACCGCCCCGGATTCGATGCGCCAGGTGTCTTCCAGTTATTCACCATAGTTTCCATGTCATTTGCTTGCGTGTTGCATTTTATCATGTCATCATGTGCATTGCATTGCATACGTGTTCGTCTCATGCATCCGAGCATTTTCCCCGTTGTCCGTTTTGCAATCCGGCACTCCTATGCCCTCCGGCGTCCCCCTTTTGTCTCTCGTTGTGAGCGGGTGTTAAACTTTCTCGGAATGGCCCGAGGTTTGCCAAGCAGCCTTGGTATAGCACCGGTAGACCGCCTGTCAAGTTTCGTGCCATTTGGAGGTTGTTTGATACTCCAACGGTTAACCGGGTAACCGCAAAAGCCCCTTTCTCTTTGCAGCCCAACACCCCTTCCAAAGTGACCCAAAACCCAGCAAACTCCCCTCCATGCTCTCAGTCGTTCGATCACGATCGCGTGGCCGAAAACCGCTCCTCATTTGGACTCTCCTAGCTCCCCCTACCCAGATAAACACCCCTCCCGCGAAATTCGCGGATCAATCCCTGTCCAAACCCTAGCCCCGCTCCTCTCCGCCGCCGGACACGTCCGGATCGGACCGGACATGTCCAGCCGCCGCCCGCCGGCGAACCAGGATCTGACACGTGTCGCGCCGCCGCCCTCCTCTCTCTCCTCGCGCCGCGCCGGCCCGCTCGGCCCGCCCCCGGCCCCCGCGGGCCCGGCCGCCGCCGCTGCCAGGCCCGAGGCGCCCGCGCGAGCCGGCCGCACCGCCGCCAGGCCCGTCCCCGCCACCGCCAGGCCCGTCCCCGCCGCCGGAGTGCCCCGCCGCCATCTTCCGGCTGCGCCGCCGCCCGCGGTGCCCGCCGCCGCGGCCCGCGCCCCGCGCCTCCCGGTTCCAGCGTCGAGCGCCGCCGCCCTCGGCCTCCGTCGCGCCCGGCCGGCCCCCGCTCCGCCGACCGCTCCGCCGCCATGGCTGCCCGCCCTCGCTGGCAGCTCCTCGCCGCCCCGGAGCCAACCCCCTCCGGCCAGATCCGGCCCGGTCGGCGCCGCCCTTGCTCCCCGCCTCCCTGCCGGACCGCGCCGTCCATCGCCCCGCCACCGTGCCGCCTGCCACCGGCTTCCCTGTCGCCGGAAACCCCCTCGTCGGAGCTCGCGGAGCTCGCCGGACCTCTCTCCGGCCGGATCCACTCGGGGTGGATCAGATCCACCCACGCGTCCAACCAAACGGCTCCCCCGATCCCGGATCTCCTCGTCCCGCACGACCGCGTCCAGTTTCGATGGTTGAAATTCCACTAAGTCCCCGATATTTTTGCATAATCATGCCATGTTCATCGCATCATATATCTGCATCCGTAGCTCCATTTCGTGCGTATAATATGTCAAATTGTTCGTCTCAACGAGTACTTCATTTCATTCCATTGCATCATATTCATTTGAGCTCATCTTGATGCCTGAATCATCGTTGCAAGAGTGCTTCATGGTGTTGTCTGCTGTCTGTTAACAGAACTTGCTCTTTTGTCATTTTTGCCATGTTTGATGTGTGCATCCTATGAGGTTGATGTGTACATGTGTTTTGAACCATGCCATGTCTTCTTTACAGAGGTGCTTACCATGTATTTTTGTGATCAATGTGGTGACTAGCACAAGCATGCAAACTAGGCTTCGTGAAGTTGCTGATTTTAGTCCCTGTTTAGCTGTTATTTTGATGCCATGTAAACATGATGCTACAGAGAGATCCATGCATAGTTTGAGATACTTCAGTAAGGATGTTTTGAACATATGTTTATGCTCTATCCATTCATGCCCCTGTTTGCAATTGTGGAGTAGTCTAGCATGTCATTTTCGTGCTCTACATTTGCTACAAAATGTTTCCTGGCAGATTGTTTACATGTTATTCAATTTTGCCAAGGTTGTTGTAGTTGATCCTTACATGCTATGAACTTGTTCTTGACTTGGTTAGCTTCATAAACATGTCTTCTTGATGATGCTATGCTTATCTTGTCATGCAATGACTTGTGGTGAGTGAATCAAGCTTGCTAAGTAGGGTACTTGCTGTTACTGTTTTGCTAGGCTGAATCTGTTATTTCGTGATGCTATGTAAACCTGCTTCTACAAATCATTCTATGCATAATCTGGAGATATTCACTAAGGGTGTTTTGTTCTACATGTTATGCTCTATTCATCCATACCCCTGGTTGCATTTATGGCCTACTGTAGCTTATTGTAATCTTGCTCCAAAGTTGCTATCTAATGTTGATGTCAGCCTGTTAACATGTACCCTATGAACTTTCTATTGCCATGCTTAGCTTCATAAACATGCCTTCTTACTGTTGGTTGCCTTTCCATGCCATTTATTGCTCTGTGGTGAGTGGTACAAGCTCACCAACATGTCTACTTATCGTTGTTCTTGCCATGTCCTGTTTGCTGAATCTGTTAACGAAACTTGCTATGTTTACATGGGTGCCATCATATTTTCTGATCCTTTTTGGCTTATGGTCAGTAAGGGACTTTTGTTCTATGCTTTTAGTAGATTCATGCCATGCCTTTGTTTGCCATGATAAGTTCCTGTAACATGTTGTTTGATAGCTCTAAACATTGCAACCTAATGTTATTTTCTACAAAGTCTGAATTGTTATTACTTGCAATCTTGCCATGTGTGTTTGAGCATGTTCTAGTGATTTCTGGAGATAGCTCAGTGTTCATGTTTTGTTATGCTTTACCTGTCCATTATGCCCATGCCTTTTGTTTTCTTGTTGAGGTCCTGTAGCATGTTGTTTTGGTGCTTGCAATATGCCTAGTTGCTGTTTTGGACAGATTGTTATTATATCTTGTTTCATGTGTGTGTGTTGAACCGTTGCTCCGTTTTGAGTGTGCTCTATAGGAAACTTGCTTAGAATTGCATGTAGCTTCATATTATCATGTTGCATCCATGTTTTGAGGTGTTTGTTTGATGTTTATATGCATTTTGCATCAATGCCATGTTTAACTTGTTTTGCTCATATCTTTTAGGCCGTAGCCCCGAACTAAGTGAACTTTATATGTAACTTGACTAGAATCTCGTGTAGATCATCTTTGTGCATCTTAACTTGCTGTTTAACAACTTGAACATAAGTTTTATTCAGATCTGGACCAATTTCGAAATATGCATATGAGGACTTACCGGAATTGTTATATGTTGTTCCCGGCCTCATTTAAACTTGCCTTGATGTGTTGCTCTTGTTCGCATCATCTCTTGCCATGAGTAGATTCATGTAGTCTTGTCTTGCATCATACTTGAGAGTGCATCATGTCATGTATATGTGTGGTGTGTTTACCGTGTTGTGTGCTTCTTCTCGATAGTTCCTGTTTCGTTGCGATCCTGAGGATTCGTTCGTTTACGCTTGGTTCGTCTTCGTGGCTTCATCTGTTCGTCTTCATCATGGACTCGTTCTTCTTCCTAGCGGGATTTCAGGCAAGATGACCGCTACCCTGGATCTCACTACTATCATTGCTATGCTAGTTGCTTCGTTCTATCGCTTTGCTGCGCTACCTATCACCTGTTTATCAAGCCTCCCATATTGCCATGAACCTCTAACCTTTGACACCTTTCCTATGCAAACCGTTGTTTGGCTATGTTATCGCTTTTGCTCAGCCCCTCTTATAGCGTTGCTAGTTGCAGGTGAAGTTGAAGATTTCTCCATGGTGGACAGGATTTTGGTTGGGATATCACAATATCTCTTATATTATTATTAATGCATCTATATACTTGGTAAAGGGTGGAAGACTCGGCCTTATGCCTGGTGTTTTGTTCCACTCTTGCCGCCCTAGTTTCCGTCATACCGGTGTTATGTTCCCGGATTTTGCGTTCCTTACGCGGTTGGGTGATTTATGGGACCCCCTTGACAGTTCGCTTTGAATAAAACTCCTCCAGCAAGGCCCAACCTTGGTTTTACCATTTGCCTCACCACCTACCCTTTTCCCTTGGGAGTCGCGCTCTCGAGGGTCATCTTTATTTTACCCCCCCCACCCCCCGGGCCAGTGCTTGTCTAAGTGTTGGTCCAAACCGAGCGATGTCCGGCGCCCCCTGGGCAATCAGGGTCTATGCCAACCCGACGTCTTGCTCATCCGGTGTGCCCTGAGAACGAGATATGTGCAGCTCCTATTGGGAATTGTCGGCACAGCGGGAGGCTTTGCTGGTCTTGTTTTACCATTGTCGAAATGTCTTGTAAACCGGGATTCCGAGTCTGATCGGGTCTTCCTGGGAGAAGGTATATCCTTCGTTGATCGCGAGAGCTTATCATGAGCTAAGTTGGGACACCCCTGCAGGGTATAATCTTTCGAAAGCCGTGCATGCGGTTATAGGCAGATGGGAATTTGTTAATGTCCGATTGTAGATAACTTGACACCAGATCCGAATTAAAATGCATCAACCGCGTGTGTAGCCGTGATGGTCTCTTTTCGGCGGAGTCCGGAAAGTGAACACGGTTTCTGAGTTATGTTTGACGTAAGTAGGAGTTCAGGATCACTTCTTGATCATTACTAGTTGACGACCGTTCCATTTGCTCTCTTCTCGCTCTTATTTGCGTATGTTAGCCACCATATCATGCTTAGTCGCTGCTGCAACCTCACCACTTTACCCCTTCCTTTCCCTTTAAGCTTTACTAGTCTTGATACCCATGGTAATGGGATTGCCGAGTCCTCGTGGCTCACAATTACTACAACAACAGTTGCAGGTACAGGTTATGCGATGATCATGACGCGAGAGCGATGTTTGCTTGTTTTGGAGTTCTGCTTCTGCTTCTTCTTTGATCAGGGGATAGGTTCCAGGTCGGCAGCCTCGGCTAGCAGGGTGGATGTCGTTTGAGTTTCTGTTTATGTTTCATCCGTAGTCGGATGTTGTTCTTATGTATTGTGATGTTGTATTCGTGTGGCATTGTATGCCTTATGTGTGTACCCCCATCTATTATGTAATGTTGATGTAATGATATCCACCTTGCAAAAGCGTTTCAATATGCGGGTCTATCCTTGGTGGGACCTTCGAGTTCCTTTTGGATAGGGTCGCATATTGGGCGTGACATTGTGCCCATCCCACGTACGTACACCGTTTCCATTCCACAGCTGTAAAAGTTCTTCAACTAATGGCCTTAGGTACACATCAATGTCGTTGCCGGGTTGCTTAGGGCCTTGGATGAGAACTGGCATCATAATGAACTTCCGCTTCATGCACATCCAAGGAGGAAGGTTATACATACATAGAGTCACGGGCCAGGTGCTGTGATTGCTGCTCTGCTCTCCGAAAGGATTAATGCCATACGCACTTAAAGCAAACCATATGTTCCTTGGGTCACTTGCAAACTCATCCCAGTACTTTCTCTCGATTTTTCTCCACTGTGACCCGTCAGCGGGTGCTCTCAACTTCCCGTCTTTCTTACGGTCCTCACTGTGCCATCGCATCAACTTGGCGCTCTCCGTTTCTGAACAGACATTTCAATCGTGCTATTATAGGAGCATACCACATCACCTTCGCAGGAACCCTCTTCCTGGGGGGCTTGCCGTCAACATCACCAGGGTCATCTCGTCTGATCTTATACTGTAATGCACCGCATACCGGGCATGCGTTCAGATCCTTGTACGCACCACGGTAGAGGATGCAGTCATTAGGGCATGCATGTATCTTCTGCACCTCCAATCCTAGAGGGCATACGACCTTCTTTGTTGCGTATGTACTGTCGGGCAATTCGTTATCCTTTGGAAGCTTCTTCTTCAATATTTTCAGTAGCTTCTCAAATCCTTTGTCAGGCACAGCATTCTCTGTCTTCCACTGCAGCAATTCCAGTACGGTACCGACCTTTGTGTTGCCATCTTTGCAATTGGGGTATAACCCTTTTTTGTGGTCCTCTAACATGTGATCGAACTTCAGCTTCTCCTTTTGACTTTCGCATTGCGTCCTTGCATCGACAATGACCCGGCGGAGATCATCATCATAGGGCACATCGTCTGGTTCCTCTTGATCTTCAGCAGCTTCGCCTGTTGTAGCATCATCGTGCACATCATCTGGTTCCTCTTGATCTTCAGTAGCATCACCATATTCAGGGGGCACATAGTTGTCATCGTACTTTTCTTCTTTGCCGTCTTCCATCATAACCCCTATTTCTCCGTGCCTCGCCCAAACATTATAGTATGGCATGAAACCCTTGTAAAGAAGGTGGGTGTGAAGGATTTTCCGGTCAGAGTAAGACTTCGTATTCCCACATATAGGGCATGGACAACACATAAAACCATTCTGCTTGTTTGCCTCAGCCACTTCGAGAAATTCATGCACGCCCTTAATGTACTCAGACGTGTGTCTTGAACCGTACATCCATTGCCGGTTCATCTGCGTGCATTATATATAATTAAGTGTGTCAAAAATCATTACAGAACATCATGAATAGATAATTAAGTGACCAAATTAATAGAAGTTCATCATCACATTAAAACCAAGTACATACATAGTAAAACCATACATTGAAACTATGTAAAACATTACAATGCGAAAACAAATGCGATCATAATCGCAACCAATGTAACAACTGATCCAACGGCATAATGATACCGAGCCTCGGTATGAATGGCATATTTTCTAATCTTTCTAATCTTCAAGCGCATTGCATCCATCTTGATCTTGTGATCATCCACGACATCCGCAACATGCAACTCCAATATCATCTCCTCCTCCTCAATTTTTCTAATTTTTTCCTTCAAGAAATTGTTTTCTTCTTCAACTAAATTTAACCTCTCGACAATAGGGTCGGTTGGAATTTCTGGTTCAACAACCTCCTAGATAAATAAAATCTATGTCACGTTGGTCGGCATAATTGTCATAAACAATAGATGAACCAATAGTTATGAAAAGATAATATATACCACATCCGAATCATAGACAGGACGAGGGCCGACGGGGGCGGATACCAAAACCATCGCGCTATATAAGATGCAATAATAGAAGTAAGAAAATTATACAAGTATCTATATATATAAACATACAAGTAAGATTTTTTTCCTTTCAGAAAGAAGATAAGAACAAGAGGCTCGCCACGGTGGTGCCGGCGACGAGATCAGCGCGGGCGATCGACGGCGATGAAGACGGGGACGGGACGTGACGGACCGCTAAACCTAGACAAATATTGAGGAAAATGGAGTTTGGAGATCGAGCTTGGAGAGGAGAAAGCTTAAGTAGTGTGGCTCGGGCATTCCATCGAACACCTCGTGTGCATAGGAGGTGAGCTAGAGCACCACAAAGCTCTCTCCTCGCTGGCCACGAAAAACAGAGCACTGAGAGTGCTCTGCTCGCGGGCGTATATATAGGAAATTAATTGATCCCGGTTCGTGGCTTGAACCGGGACTAATGGGAAGCCTTTGGTCCCGGTTCAGGCCACCAACTGGGACCAATGATGATGGGCCAGGACCAAGGCACATTGGTCCCGGTTCATTCCACCAACCGGGACCAAAAGGTCCAGACGAACCGGGACCAATGGCCCACGTGGCCCGGCCGGCCCCCGGGTCTCACGAACCGGGTTCAATGCCCTCATTGGTCCCGGTTCTGGATTGAACCGGGACTAATGGGCTGACCCGGCCTGAACCAATACCCCCTTTTCTACTAGTGGTAGTATATGTTGGAACTCGCTCACACAATCAATCACAACAAAATCTCACAAACACAAGCACACACGAAAACTTTCACCAAGGGCACGACTGTGCCTTTCTCTTTTTAAAAAAAAAGTATTTTTCTCCTTTTTTCCGATACAATCTCATGCCATAGGCACATATACACGTACTAGACATAAGCACCGATTGGACCTGAACCGACCTAGACCTACTTGGACTCCTGCAAATCCTAACTGAACCTAGTACTTTTCTCTAGCGAAATAACTTATGCCACGACATGGTTAATACCATAGCCAACAACCGGCTATAAGAAGTTGTCACCTCACCTGTAGCAACTTAATAGTTAACAAGTATAGTAGCTAGCTATTAAAAAGTTGCCACATTACCTGTAGCAACCTAATAGCCAACTTAAGAAGTCCTACTTTATTTATACAGTAGACCATGATGGCGCACTTTGCTGCGCACGTCCCTTCTTTCGATAGAATAACTATATTTTTTGCAAATATGAAGTGACAAAAAAGTTGAATACAAAAATATCTAAGTTACAATATGTAGAATGAATATATGTATACACACTTAATAATATAGTTATGCTAATAACATGAACCCATATAAAGTGGGGAACGTACAAGTGATAAGAACATCTCGAAAAGGAAAACAATTTACACAAAGATAACTACTTTGGTCATTCTCTGTGGAGAGCATAGCATCGATAGAAGCATAAATGGGCAAGAAAACACGTCAAGTCTATATGTTATGATGAGATGTTGCAGCTATATTCCAACTCCTCTAGTATCTCTAGTGGCATCAAATATCGTCCTACATAACACAGTTTAGTAGTTGCTTGTATACACATCAAGAGAAAATACTGCACTGACGATCATGTTGCATGAGCCCTAAGATGGTGTTTATACAAAAAGAGTCTGACATAAGTAATGCAATTCCTAAGAAAATGTGAAGACTTTGATCATTGGTAAAACTTAAGATTCGTATAGATCTGCACAATCAACTACAGTTGCAGAGATGGAAAAAACATCATCTACTTAACATATATTTATTTGGGGAAATGATGTACATGATATGATCATGTTGATAATTGACTTAAGTGGAATTCTTTGTGTGATCTATAATCCAGCTTAACTTGTATTACATATGAATTATTAATATCTGCATTGGCAAACAAAACAAAATACATGGAAAACCAGTGTTGCAAAGTAAGAAACCCCTATTTTCAAAGGAAGAATAAGAGGCACCTCACGGAGCTTTCAACTTTGCTGATTTCGAGAAAAAAAAGCTGCAAAAATAAAATATGTTGCCAATTTAACAAATCAAAACTGAGTCCGGTCAATTATATGAACACGCAGTGGACAACGATATTCACGTACGCAACACAAACCAATGGCTAGGCTTCATCCTGCACATACTCTGCTTGTCCTGTGCTGCTTTGTAGGAGAAGAATTTATTCATGGGAGGGGGTGGGGGCACAAAACTGCAGGAGTAAAGAAGGAACAAATGTGAAGATCACCAGACAAAGTTTGGTTGTTTTCAATGGAAGATATATGAATTCCATTTGGTTTGGTGCTAACCATGACTCCCCATCTGCTTTGCATGTTTTATTTAGAGTTAAGCAATGAAAGAGTTGAGGTTGCGATTTCAGACCATTGTCATCTATCTTGCTTTGTTGTAACTGTCGAAAATAAATTCTCACATAGAAATTCCATGTAAAGATCTTATGAGAAGAAATTATGTTTCATGAAAATGGCCAAAAGGAGATATTCACCTAGATTTTGATTCACACATCGGAGTAAATGAAATAGCCTGCATGTTTTTTTAGGGGGGAAATTATGTCACAACGTCAAAAAAATCAGAAAAAAGTAGAGGGGGAAATACACCTATTACAGTGTGAATAATCCTATTCTAATCTAGATATTAGTATGTATAGCATGAATGTTTATTTACGCATCATATTACATCAGAACATCACACACAAGTTCAGACACAAAAATTAGGTGGAGAAAGCCAAATTAGTACACGAATACTGACATGTCTGTTAGCCGTTGGAGATTGACTCATTGACATAATCTGCTACAAGGGAGAGGCCAACCTAGCAGAACCGAACTTGAATCCAACGACACCTGCATTCATTTAGGAACTGGGACTGCAAGCAACATCATGAATAATAAGACATACAAAAATTTGACAAGGGATGTTCGAAGGAGGGATGACCGGCAGAATGTAGACCTAAGTGCCAAACATGGCTGCCGGAGACATTTTTCTGCCAAAGTGTGGAGGGGGCGAGAAGGAACAGCTGGATTGTAGGGGATATATATGGATAGGCAAGGAGCGTCATGGTAACTGACCTGCATTAGTGCCTACAGGCGAATGACGCACATTGATTGCCATTAAAGACCTGTAGCAATGGTGGATTATCCCTCAACTGCCGTCCAGTGGAGTCGAATCGACAAGCGACGATTGGCTTCCCTCATCACCGACTCACCGCCCGTTGGCGTCGACCGCAAGGAGTCCCAATCGCTCGCGCCGCACCCGAGCGAACGGGGCACTGGAAGGCGGACCAAGAACTTTTGTGGAGCCTGGGCAAATTAAGCATAAGTGTATGATCTAGAAGTAAAATTTTCGGGTATGCGACATATAATATAGCACCAAAGTTCCGAAGCAGAAATCCACATCA
Source organism: Triticum aestivum (assembly GCF_018294505.1). NCBI lineage: Eukaryota > Viridiplantae > Streptophyta > Magnoliopsida > Poales > Poaceae > Triticum > Triticum aestivum. The sequence goes on along the minus strand of NC_057801.1, from coordinate 61,331,268 downwards.
ATAATCAAAAGAAAACATAAATATAATAGTCAGACAAAATTTTTAATGTGAACTAATATATATCCATTTCATAGACCAAATAAAGTTGAGACTTGACAACAAAATATATATAACCAGGCATGTCCGAAAACACTAGACCTACGTAACCTCCTGCGTAAACTTACGTTTGTTTCCTTTCTATAAAACTAATGACCCCCCCCTGATTTTTGGGGGGTGGGCCTGGGCCTCTTTCTAATCCAATCTAATTAATTCAGATCAGCTAATACGTAACTTTACATAAGGGATTTGCGTAGGTGTAGCAAAGCTCCCAGCCTGTCATAGAGGCAAACTCGCAATGTTGCCAACAAATATAAAGCTATCCATACCAGATGTCACTGTACGTCATTGTGCACTTTCTTCCACCGCAGTCAAAAGCATCTCTCACTTGTTCATAGCACAGAACTCCTTGCACCAACATGTACCGTATTATAAAATATTCAGTTTGAAGGTAAGAAATATTGCATGAATTCCACGGCCTGCTAGTTGTCATCTTCTTACATACTTTGATTTTGTAGTTTACAGTAGCCAATGACGAGGATATAGACCTGGGGTAGGGTCATATGCCCGACTCATACGTCCTACCCAAGGTCACTACCCCAGAAGATAAAAGATCAAGAGTGAACAGAGGAAGACAAGTCAAGTACGTCGAGTGCAATCCACTCGACGATCACATCACTCGACGACCACCCCTACCGTCACTCGACCATATGGGGAGTCACTCGACTATATCAAAGATCAGGAGTCGGAAGAGCACGCAACGGCCGGACATTCAGTCCTCAGTCTTTATAAGCATTAAGAGTACTTAAGGCTAGTGTTACCAGTAACGCCCCTTACTTTATGTACATTAAGCCCCTTGTAATGGAGGCGGGCGGGGGTCCGGGCGCACTCTATATAAGCCCACCCCCTCCTCTGGGACAAGGGTTGGCACCCCCTGTAATACTACACACATAATCCAATCGACCGCCTCTGAGCACCGAGACGTAGGGCTATTACTTCCTCCGAGAAGGGCCTGAACTCGTAAACCTCGTGTGTACATCTTCGCCGTAGCTAAGATCTTGCCTCTCCATACCTACCCCCCTTTCTACTGTCAGCCTTAGGACCGCGGCAGTTGGCGCCCACCGTGGGGCAGGTGTCTTAGCGACTTGTTGGTGAAGTTGCAAGTTTTACCGATCATCATCATCATGGTTTCCGACGGCGGATTGGTTGAGGGCCCCGAGATCCGTCTCGGCGCGCTCATTTTCGTCGCCGACGACTCTGCGTGGCTTCAAGAAGCTCCCCAGGACGCTGAGGCGCTCCCCGTCCGAGGGGCGACGCACTTTCGCGCGTGCGTTCGCAGCGTCCTTCTCCGGCAGCCGTCGACTCAGTATCAGTCGGCTCTGATGGTGTTTTCTCTCCCCGCTGTTCGCCGCCGCAAGCGGTCCGGTCGATCGCGGCTTCAGCGCTGGGTGAAACACGCGGTGGCTCGGCATTCGACCACCCATCAAGTCGCGGCAATCGAGCCCGACGAAACTCTCCACGGCCTGTTCGATCTGTCGACTGGCTCCGCGGAGACCGCATCCGAGTGCGATAGCAGCGATCCTGCGGCCGAAGTCTTAATGCTCGATGGGCCTCACAGCCCGCCCGGTTTCCGCCGCGAGGGCGGCGGGGACGGGGGCGGCGATCCGTCGCACGTCCATGAGGAATACCGACCCGAGCCCCTCTCTTCGCAGCGGAGGGAAGAACTTCGTCACCGCAACATGGATGCACTCCACATGCCCATCGTTGGAGAAACCCCCAAGGCTCGGGCCTTGGAGGAGGTGCGCCTAGCTAACTTGGCTGAGCGCACTCGACTGGATAACCTTCAGCGTGCTCTCGACGAGCGCGCCCAGGAGCGGATCCATGAGTCCAGTCGACGACAGCTTTTTCCGCCGCCACCTAAGGTATATCGAACTCTGATTCAGAATCTCACAGCTGCTGCCCGAATAGCCGAGTCGATCCAACCTTCCCAGTCAGAAGCTGGCAGAGGGTTGACGCAGATCCGGGCCCTGCCCAGGGCAGCAGGAGAGCAGAATACAGCAGTATCTCAATCGCGGAATAGGATTCACAGCAGATCCGTTGCAGCGGATACGGTTCAGTCGGCTCACAGCCCAAGATCGCCTCCGCGGCGTGAAGGCCGTGGGCAGTATGATCATCCACTCGACCGTGACAATCGTCGTCGGGGACCCACGCCTCCTCCGAGGAGTGCGTCGTATGTGCCTCGGCGGAATGATGATAGGCGCCGTCACAGTGGCGAGCGCAGGATTTCAGTCGACCCAATGGAACCTGGCTTCGACGTGAGGTCTATCCTCGTTCAAGGCCTGGTCGACCAGAACAGAGCACACTGAGAAGACCCTGGCAGAGATCGTCCAAGTGGCAGCCGAGTGCATGTTTCTGGTCCCGAGTGTTTTAGCAGAGCCATCAGGGCAGCAGTGATACCTCCCAACTTCAGGTTGGCGTCCGGGGTCAGTAAGTTCACCGGTGAATCCAAGCCTGAAACTTGGCTTAAAGATTACCGAGTGGCTGTGCAGATTGGAGGCGGTAACGACGAGATAGCGATGAAGCATCTCCCTCTTATGTTGGAAGGGTCGGCCCGAGCGTGGCTGACTCAATTGACTCCGGGCAGTATTCACAGTTGGGAAGAGCTATCTCGAGTGTTCGTGAGAACTTTTGAGGGCACGTGCAAGCGACCAGCAGGACTGCCCGAGTTGCAGCATTGTGTGCGGTAGCCGAATGAGACTTTGAGGGAGTTCATCCAGAGATGGTCCACTTCGAGAATGTTTCAGAGCATCAAGCTGTATGTGCTTTCAAGGAAGGCGTGAAATACAGGGAGTTGGTCTTGAAATTCGGTCGAACTGGGGATATGACTCTCACTCGAATGATGGAGATAGCCACCCGGTACGCTAACGGGGAAGAATAGGATCGACTCCATAGCGGGAAGAGCAAACCAGTCGGCCAAGAGGCCGGTGGAGGTAACTCCAGTCGGAAACAGAAGCGTAAGGCCGAGCCAGCGGCACATGGAGAGATTGCGGCAGTGAGTCCAGGAAAGTTTAAGGGAAAACCTAAGGGGCCCTGCCCCCCTAAGAAGGTCAAAGATCAAGCAGGGAATGATGTGCTGGATTTGCCATGCCACATCCACACGAAGAAGGATGAGGAAGGTAATCTGGTTTACCCGAAGCATACCACTCGGCAGTGTCGACTCCTGATCCAGCAGTTCCGAGAGAAACAGCCCAATGAGAAGGAGAAAGAGTCAGACATAGACAAAGATGATGAGGAAGACGATGGCTATCCCAAAGTCAATTCCACTCTGATGATTTTTGCTGATGTTGAAAGCAAGAGTCGATTGAAGGTCATCAACAGAGAAGTGAATATGGTCGTCTCCGCACCTACCTGAGATTGTCTTAGACAGCCATCACGTTTGACCAGTCGGACCATCCTGCTCGTGTGGCCACTCCTGGGAGGCAAGCACTGGTGGTCGACCCCGTGGTTGGGGTCACTCGACTGACCAAAGTACTAATGGACGGTGGCAGCGGTCTGAACATCCTTTACGCTGAAACCTTGAAGGGGATGGGCATTCCGATGTCCAAACTTAGCGAGAGCAACATGAGTTTCCATGGTGTTATCCCGGGGAAGAAAGCCGAATCACTCGCCCAGATCGCCCTCGACGTGGTTTTAGGTGATTCCAAGCATTACCGTAAGGAGAAGTTGACATTTGAAGTCGTGGATTTCCAGAGTGCCTATCATGCCATCCTGGGTAGGCCAGCTTACGCCCATTTTATGGCTCGACCATGTTATGTGTATCTCAAGTTGAAAATGCCTGGCCCCAAAGGTGCGATCACAGTAACTGGCAATCGGCAGAAGGCAGAGGAATGTTTCCAGAAAGGTACCAAAATCGCCGAAGCTCAGATGGCAGCGGTGGAATTGCAAGAGTATCAGAAGAGTGCGGATCCGAGTGATTTGCTCCGGGCCAAGAAGCCCGCTACAGACTCTGCATTTCAGACGACTGGTGAAACGAAGCCGATTCACATTCACCCGACCGATCCCAACTCTGCACCGACTCATATTTCAACAACATTGAACAGCAAATAGGAAGAAGCGCTCATCCAGTTCCTCTGTGAGAACTGGGACATCTTTGCATGAAAACCCTCTGACATGCCAGGTGTAACCAGGGGACTGGCTGAGCACCGCTTGCGTGTCGACCCCAAGATAAAACACGTCAAAGAGCACCTTCGGCGGTCCGCCGTGCAGAAGAGAAAAGCAATCGGTGAAGAAGTGGCTCGACTGTTGGCAGCAGAGTTCATCCGTGAAATCTACCACTCCGAGTGGTTAGCCAATGTAGTCATGGTTCCCTAAGAAGGATGATTCACTTCGTATGTGCATTGATTTCAAGCATATCAATCGGGCCTGCCCGAAAGATCACTTCCCTCTCCCTCGCATCGATCAGATTGTTGACTCGACTGCAGGGTGCCAGCGCTTGTCTTTCTTCGATGCATATTCCGGATATCATCAGATCCGACTGTATGGTCCCGATGAAATAAAAACAGCCTTCATCACCCCATTCGGGTGCTTTTGCTATGTCACCATGCCTTTCGGTTTGAAAAATGCCGGAGCCACATTCATGAGAATGATTCAGAAGTGCCTGCTCACTCAAATCAGTCGGAATGTGGAAGCATACATGGATGACATTGTGGTCAAGTCTCGCAAAGGTTCCGACCTATTGACTGACCTTGCAGAAACCTTTGCCAACCTGAGGAGGTACGATATCAAGCTTAATCCGTCAAAGTGCACATTTGGAGTTCTAGGAGGAAAGTTACTCAGTTTTCTCGTTTTCGAACAAGGGATCGACGCCGATCCAGAAAAAGTTGATACAATCCTCCGAATGAAACGCCCCGTGCGAGTGCATGACGTTCAGAAGCTGACTGGTTGCTTGGCCGCCCTGAGTCGATTCATTTCTCGTCTTGGTGAAAAGGCCTTGCCTCTTTACCGACTGATGAAGAAGTCTGACAAGTTCGAGTGGACTGAAGAAGCTGATGCAGCGTTTGCACAGCTCAAAACCCTGCTTTCCACCCAGCCGGTGCTTACTGCACCAATCAGCAAAGAGCCCTTACTACTTTACATTGCAGCCACTGGACAAGTCGTTAGTACAGTACTCACGGTCGAGCGAGAAGAAGAAGGAAAAGCTTACAAAGTTCAATGCCCAATCTATTATCTCTCTGAAGTCTTGACTCCATCCAAGCAACGATATCCACATTATCAGAAGCTTGTCTATGGAATATACATGACCATGAAGAAGGTTGTGCATTATTTCTCTGACCACTCCATTACAGTCGTCAGCGACGCGCCACTATCTGAAATTCTGAATAACAGAGATGCAACTGGTCGAGTGGCAAAATGGGCGATTAAACTCCTTCCGTTGGATATCAAGTTTGACGCAAAGAAAGCGATCAAGTCCCAAGCAATCACAGATTTCCTTTCCGAGTGGATTGAACAACAATTACCGACTCAAGTTCACTCGGAACATTGGACTATGTTCTTTCATGGCTCCAAGATGCTAAATGGTTCTGGTGCGGGGGTAGTATTGGTATCCCCCCATGGAGACAAGCTTAGTTATGTTCTCCAGATTCATTTTGATTCCTCCAATAATGAAGCCGAATATGAAGCACTTCTATACGGTTTGTGTATGGCCATTTCACTCGGCATCCGTCGCCTTATGGTTTACGGCGACTCAGATTTGGTTGTTAATCAGGTGATGAAGGAATGGGACGTCAGAAGCCCAGCCATAACTGGTTACTGCAATGCAGTAAGAAAGCTGGAAAAGAGGTTTGAAGGTTTGGAGCTTCACCACATACCTCGACTGAAAAATCAAGCAGCATATGAGTTGGCAAATTTAGGATCAAAGAGAGAAGCCATTCCCCGAAACCTGTTTTTAGAACATATTCGTTCACCTTCAGTTCGGGAAGATCCTTTCACCGAAGAGTCTCCACAACCCAAGAGTGCCACAGATCCGATTGAAATCGAAATCCCAGTCGTGGTCGACTTAGTCATGGAGGTTTTGGTCATCTCTCCCGACTGGACAGTGCCATACATTGCATACATTCTTAGGAAGGAACTCCCAGAGGATGAAGAAGAGGCTCGACAGATTGTCCGACGGTCTAAAGCCTTTACTGTGATAAAGGGACAGCTGTTCAGAGAAAGTGTAACTGGGGTCTGCCAGAAATGCATCATGCCAGAAGAAGGCCGAATGATCCTCAATGATATCCACTCGGGGACCTGTGGTCACCATGCGTCCTCTCGGACCATCGTGGCCAAAGCATACCGAGCCGGGTTTTATTGGACGCACGCTAACGAGATGGCAAAGGAAATAGTGGACAAGTGTGAAGGTTGTCAGTTTTATTCCAACATGTCCCATAAACCTGCATCAGCTCTGAAGACTATTCCACTCGTCTGGCCCTTTGTTGTTTGGGGATTGGACATGGTTGGACCTCTGAGGACCGGCAGGAGCGGATTCACCCACGTGCTGGTAGCAGTCGACAAGTTTACCAAGTGGATCGAAGCCAAGCCCATTAAAAACCTTGAACCAAGTACTGCTGTGAGCTTCATCAGAGAGTTGATATTCAGATATGTCGTACCGCACAACATAATCACTCATAATGGATCAAACTTCAACTCCGATGAGTTCGGAGCCTTTTGTGCTTCCCAAGGCACGAGGGTCGATTACGCTTCAGTCGCCCATCCTCAGTCGAATGGGCAGGCTGAGCGAGCAAATGGGTTGATTCTCAAAGGATTGAAGCCTCAGTTAATGCGTGACCTCAAGCACGCGGTAGAAGCTTGGGTCGATGAGCTCCCATCAGTGCTTTGGGGGCTGAGGACAACCCCCAATCGGTCGACTGGACGGACTCCATTCTTTTTAGTCTACGGAGCCGAAGCTATTTTACCGAGTGATTTGATCCACAACGCTCCCCGAGTCGAACTCTTCTCAGAACAGGAAGCAGAGCAAGCTCGACAAGATGCAGTCGACCTTCTGGAGGAAGAAAGAGAGATGGCCTTGATCCGGTCGACCATTTATCAGCAAGACTTACGTTGATTCCATGCCAGGAACGTAAGGGGTCATGCGTTCTAGGAAGGGGACTTGATCCTCCGAGTGGATCAGCAGAAGCCACACAAGCTCGCCCTCGCTTGGGAGGGCCCTTTTGTTGTCACCAAGGTACTCCACAACGGAGTGTACCTTCTCTTCAATGTTGAGCACAACAAAGATGAACCACGCTCCTGGAATGCGGAACTGCTCCGCCCTTTTTACTCTTAAGTATTTAGACTCATGAGATGTAATAAGAAGTACCTCTTAGTTTGATTATCAAAAAGACATAATTTTACAGTCTTCCGAGTGTTTGTTGTTTATTTCTTTTGTATTTGTTGCCTTAGCTGTGAATCCGTCTCACCTAGGATGAAGTTATAAAAATCCTACCGAGTGACAAGTCTGCCTCTCACTCGGGGGCTTAGCTGCGGCCCAGCGCTCGCCTAAGTCTGAAAAATCCTACCGAGTGGTGAGTCTGCCTCTCACTCGGGGGCTTAGCTGCAACCCAACGCTCGCCTAAGTTTGAGAAATCCTACCGAGTGGTGAGTCTGCCTCTCACTCGGGGGCTTAACTGCAGCCCAGTGCTCACCTAAGTTTGAGAAATCCTACCGAGTGGTGAGTCTGCCTCTCACTCGGGGGCTTAGCTGCAGCCCAGTGCTCGCCTAAGTTTGAGAAATCCTATCGAGTGGTGAGTCTGCGTCTCACTCGGGGGCTTAGCTACAGCCCAGTGCTCACCTAAGTTTGAGAAATCCCACCGAGTGGTGAGTCTGACTCTCACTAGGGGGGTTTAGTTGCAGTCTAGTGCCTAAGTAATAAAAAGTCCTCCCAAACGGCATCCCCCCGGAGGTTGCACCATCAAGAAGAAGGACGAGATTGTGGTGAGCAGCGCTCACCTAAGTATTGAAAATTCCTACCGAGTGGTGAGCAACCCTCCCGCTCGGGGGCTTAGCTGCAGCCCAGCGCTCGCCTAAGTATTGAAAAATCCTACCGAGTGGTGGCGACCCTCCCACTCGGGGGCTTAGCTGCATCATAGCACTCGCCTAAGTTCGAAAAATCCTACCGAGTGGTGAGCAACCCTCCTGCTCAGGGGCTTAGCTGCAGCCCAGCGCTCGCCTAAGTATTGAAAAATCCTACCGAGTGGTGAGCGACCCTCCCACTCAGAGGCTTAGCTGCAGCACAGCGCTTGCCTAAGTTCGAAAAATCTTACCGAGTGGTGGGTGAGGCTGCGGGTTACCCACGCCCCCCGCGGGGGTTGCACCGTCAAGAAGAAGGACGAGATTGTGTGCACCCAACGATTGGCCTCTCGCTGATGATAGGAATGTCAAGACCATTGTTGAGTACCTCGCTAATGAGCTGATCAATGCTACCAAGGGCTCATCAACGGGTCGACTGCTGACCCTTCTTCAGCACCTGCATTAAACAATGATAAACCGACCCAACCGAAGAACAGACTTCACTCGAAGGCGAACCCAACATATTCAAAGATAAAGGTGAAGCATAAAGTTTTTTCTCAATCACTCGGCGGGAGAAAGACTGGCCGGGTCGCAGAAGCTGTCGAGGTCAATGTTGTCGGCGATGCGAGTGGCTGCCTCGAGGAAGGTGTCCATGAAGTCCTGGAAAGAATGCTTCTTAGTATTCGCCACCTTGAGGGCCGCCAGCTTCTCGTCTTTAGCCTCTTTGCAGTGCACGCGAACAAGGGACAAGGCGACGTCGGCGCCACAGCGGGCAGAAGACTTATTCCACTCTTGCACTCGGTCAGGAATTTGGTTGAGTCGAGTCATCAGTGACTCGAGACTTTGAGGAAGTTCTGCCTGAGGCCAGAGTTTGGCGTCCACTCGGGCCATCGCGGCCTTCAGCCGAGCCAGATAGTCGACTGCACTGTCCAAGCGTGATTCCAGTCGAAGCAAATTCATCGCAACTTCATCTTTCATGGGACAGTTGATGGGGTCGAGACATGTCTCGACCCGTCCAGTTTCAGCTTCAAAGTCCTGACAGAGTTCCGTTCCACCACAACAAACAATGAGTCGACAGAATTGTAAATCTAAGTCGACGACAGTTGTCCAACCAAACAGTCATACCTTCAAGCTTCAAGACAAGCTTTGCCACGAGTTGTTCCAAATGGGACTCTAGTTTGCCCGTCTTGGCCCTGAGACCGTCGATTTCAGCGGTTAGGTTCTCCTTGTCCTTCCTCAGTTGCTCGACTTCCCGATTGGCGTCCGAGACGGCAGTCTTCAGCTTCGCGTTCTCCTCCTCTAATTTGCCGACTGAAGCCAGCTTCTGGTCTGCAAGCTTCGTCTTCTCGTGTGCTTCCTTTTGAGCGGCTGCCAGATCCAGGTCCTTCTGCTCCAAAGCCTCCTTCATCCTCTCTAAAGAAACAACACTCTTCAGACGAGACTGAAGTTGGCGGTTTTCACTACGCGCATCTGTTTATGTGAAGTCACTCGGCTCTAAGAGATTGAATGAAAAACAGTGGAAAATCTACTAAGCAGACGGTCGAATGGTTACCTCCCATGATGGCCGTCTCTTCCTGGGCAGTCTTCGGATTCTTCTTGGCAAGTTCAAGGTCAAGTTCAACGCTGATATGCTTCTTCTTTAACTCAGATAGACGAGCTCCAAGATCACAAGACCTCTACAAGCAGCAAAAGTGCCATGTCAGTCGACAGAAATAAAAACAATCGACGGAGAAAAGCTACTCTAACACTACTGTCGAATCAAATATCCAACGAGTAGTCTCGGGGACTACACCCAGTGGGTGCACTTAGCATTCCCCCAGTGGATCAGAACAATACTCAGCAGGGTCTGCCTAGCGTGAGTTCAAAAAGAGAGAGAGATAGATACATTCTAAGACTCAGTCGACTGCCAGCAGTCGATCGTGGTCTCGGGGACTACACCCAGTGGGTGCACTTAGCGTGCCCCCACTGGTTCGGATCAATACTCAGCAGGGCCTACCCACCGTGAGTCCAGATAGTCTACTAAAGATTCAACTCAAGTCGAGTGAGATGGGAAATTTTCCAGACTCTAAGCAACAAAACACCCCAGTGGGTGACCAGATATAAGACAACATTCGAAAAGTCAATCGGAGTCTTGCTGACCTGAACATTGGCCTGAAGGACAGTACTGGCATTGTAGGCCACCTGGCTAGCCTCATGCACCACCTTCACCTGCTCCACGATAAGGTTCACCTGGCGACGAGCTTCCCTGGCTGCACTCGGCGAGTCACCCGGAGTTTGATACACATCAAATAGTGATGGTTGAAGAGCAGCTTGAGCAGTCGCCAAGTCGGAGGCGTGAAGTTGCACTGGAGCAGCAGGAGTCGGAACAGTCGAGCTCGCCGGGCGATCAGTCATCAGGGGGCTGGCGAACGTGATGCTGGTCCGAACAAGCTCCCCGGAGCGTTCGGTCACTGCCTCGAGCGCCGGCATCGACTGAGGGACCTGAACTTCAAGCCTCCTCCTGCCAGAGCTTCCACCCTTCCTCCTCCTCTCCTGTAGAGGTGCCTCTTCTTCGTCGTCAGGGAGCACGACAACTTCTTGCGGAACTACAGAAAGAGAGAAATGTCAGAAACTCTGCCGTTTGATGATTCACTCAGCTCAACAAGGCTCGGTCGGTCAGACTTACCGACTCGCGAAGTGGCTTCTTCATCTCCTGGCGCCTTGTCAATGTCCATGTCAGTGGCAGCAGAGGTGGGGCTGGAAAGACACATGAATTGGTTAGTCAGAACAAGAAAATCTTCAGTCGACTTATGGAAACACAAACAAAATACTCACCCCGAAGCAATAGGGACATCCATCTTGATCCGTGGCACTGTCTTTCGAGCCTTGGGAGGAGCGACCTTAGGCTGCTTGGCCACCTTCTCCGTTGGCTCCAGAGTCGACGTCTGAGTGCGCTTCTGAGTAGTGGCACTTGGAGCCACACTTTTCCCACACCCGCCAGACGGATCATGCTGCTGCTTGGATCGACGTTCCGAACGGGGCGGCGAGTCAACCTCTTCCTCCTCGTCAGACTCCTCGCTCTCCTCCTTCTCTTCTTCCGGGGACTCCCACTCACCACTCTCCTCGGCACTGGCCTCTCCCTCCTAGTCTTGCGCCAAAGCCTGTTCGTCGTTGGGCATCGAATGCATCTCAGTGAATACCTGCAGAATAAATCGGTCGAGTCAGAGTCAGTCGACATCAAGTACAGTCAGAGCGTGATCAGGAAACAGTCTGAACAAAAATATACCTTGTCAGGCCGGTTCCCGTCGCGGAAGGGGACGACTCGCCTGGATCCTCTAGGGTTGTCCTGGTTGCCTGTGATACTCCTCAACCACAAGGCTACAGTTTCAGACGGCACTTCTTCTTGATGGACCCGAGCAGTGTCGTCTGGTCCGGAATACAGCCATGTCGGGTGATCGCGGGCCTGGAGAGGCTGAATGCGTCGACTGAGGAACACTTCCAGCAGATCCAGACTTGTAACATTGATGAGCTGGACCACCCTATCCACCAACATCCTTGTCTCCATGGTCTCATCAGCGGTCACTTTCAGTGGAGCAGGGGTCTGAACATGGTCAAACGAGAAGTGGGGAAGACCAGTTGACTAACCTGGAGCTGCGACGTCCTGGCAATAGAACCAGGTCAACTGCCAGCCTCTAACGGAGTCAGGGAGAGTCATGGCGAGAAAGGCACTCCTATTTCTCTTTTGGATACCTAAGCCCCCACACATCTGAATGACATGGGTTTTCGAGTCACTCGACTTCGCCTTTCTACCGACTGCGAACGAATGGTGAATATGTGTTTGAAGAGACCCCAGTGCGGTTGACATCCTAAGAAGTTCTCGCACATTGATACAAACGCAGCTAAATACGTGATGGTGTTGGGAGAGAAATGGTGGAGTTGAGCACCGAAAAAGTTCAGGAACCCCCAGAATAAAGGATGCGGGGGAAGCGAAAAACCGCGGTCGACGTGGGTGGCGAGCAGGACGCACTCACCCGGTCGAGGCTGGGGACTCATCTCCCCCTCCGACAGCCTTGCTGCTCCCTTGGCGATTAACCCGGACTCCGCCAGCTCGTCCAGATCCGCCTGCCGAATCGAAGACCGAATCCAATCGCCCTGGATCCAGCCCGGCGGCAGCCCCGCGCGCGACGACGACCCGCGTTGCTGCTTCTTGCCCTTCGCCGCCCCCGTCGCCTTCTTAGTGCGCTCCAGCGCCGCCGTTTTGTCCTTCACCATGGCGTGGGAGCAGCGGCGTCGAGAGCGGAGGTGCTGGGAGCGGTGGAGAAACAGAGGAGAAAGTAGGAGGAACAGGCGTGCACAGTGCAAGCGCCTCGGTCCCAACACCTTATAAAGGGCCGCTTCCGAGTGACTGACGCGTGGACCCAGGCAATCCCGTCAAATCCTCCAACAGTTGCGCACAACATACGTGGCGAAAAAGGCGGCACAATAATCAAGGCGTTGCTGCTTATCCGAGCCGCCCGTTTTGGCACTCTCCGGCCCACGCGCTTCTCTAAAAATTCGTAACCCGCGAAATCCGGACGCCGCAGACGATCACGCCCAAGATCTCGCGCTCTAACACAACACTCGACGCTTGATGTCACCAGCTCAGTCGACGGTTCATTGAATGGATCAAGGCGACTGAGTCAACACCAAAATATCGATGCAGGCGTTCAGATTTGCAGAAAGCACTCACGAAGGCCCTAAGCTCGGAGCAGGATCAACTTCAGCTTAATTTCCACTTGCACCTTAATCCATTCGGGGGCTACTGATGAGGATATATACTTGGGGTAGGGTCATATGGCCGACTCATACGTCCTACTCAAGGTCACTACCCCAGAAGATAAAAAGACCAAGAGTCAACAGAGGAACACCAGTCAAGTACGTCGAGTGCAATCCACTCAACGATCACATCACTCGACGACCACCCCTACCGTCACTCGACCATATGGGGAGTCAGTCGACTATATCAAAGATCAGGAGTCGGAAGAGCATGCAACGGCCAGACATTCACTCCTCAGTCTTTTAAGCATTAAGAGTACTTAAGTCTAGCGTTACCAGTAACGCCCCTTAATTTATGTACATTAAGTCCCTTGTAATGGAGGCGGGCGGGGGTCCTGGCGCACTCTATATAAGCCACCCCCTCCTCTGGGACAAGGGTTGGCACCCCCTGTAATACTACACACATAATCCAATCGACCGCCTCTGGGCACCGAGACGTAGGGTTATTACTTCCTCCGAGAAGGGCCTGAACTCGTAAACCTCGTGTGTACATCTTCGCCATAGCTAAGATTTTGCCTCTCCATACCTACCCCCTTTCTACTGTCAGCCTTAGGACCGCGACAGCCAACAAACAAATACAATTTTCTCTAGTCATGAATCCATTATCACCCCCAACGATTTTCACCCTAAATTTTAAGCCCTAACCCCTAAGCCCGACCTTGAACTCTCACACCAGTAGTTGCATATCACACACCATAGCCTGCATATATATAATTAGTGGGGTGTGTATGTACTCGATCCGTACCTCGCATCAATACTTACTTCCCTAACCCAGACCAATTATTCAGACTTCAGAGATGAGGGATCCTTGGCCCTAATTTCGACAGATTTCTTATCGAAGGAAGCCGAAGCCGGATGAGAGGAAGGAGGGACTGAGTGACGACCGAACGAGTAGACTGTCTGGAAGCCCGTCGATCGATGTGGCAATGGTGAATTATTCCCTCGAGCGTGCCTACCCTGGATCCACTCGCGCCTCGGCTGGATCCACAGCCCGCCCATGTCGCCTGCATCGAGCGCCCGCCGCATCCTCTCTGCATCGAGTCTATCGACCGCCCGTGATTTGTTCCTCTCTCGAGCGGTCTTTTTTTTCATTTTACGAAAACGGTGTGGACTTCAACCCTGTCTCCTGGTAATTACTTGGTAGTTTCCTAGTAGCTTCTGGACATGCAAGTACGTGGTACCAGCTGTGCATGTTCCTGGTAGTTTCTTAGTGCATGGATAGGAAAGTGCTATGCACTTACGTGATGGTGATCACGCAAGGACTGTGCATGTACGTAATAGTTCCTAGGAGTTTACTTTAGCTTGACCAGGTAGCCTATAAAAGGACATGTGCCTCATCGGTTGTAAGAAGGCCATTTCACTTCACCACAAGGCATTTTCAGTTCCTCCTAGTACCACCGTGTGTGCTCATTCAGCTCAAGTAGTACTCCAACTCTAGTCTCTAGTGTGTGTGCATTGCACTAGTCCGTGGCGCAGCTAGTGAGTGTGCAGCCGCCGGTTGTAGTGTTCCTCCGCTAGATTGTACTCAGAGAGAGAGAGAGAGCTAGCTACTCGCTAGTATTGTGGGCTAACAATTGGCATCAGAGCCCCAGGTTGCGGTAGCTATGGCCGGTGCACAAGGAAAGCAACAGCGCACCACCTCGGGTGGTTCCCAGGCGCAGCCATCACAGGACGCCTCCCAGTCGCCGCCTTCGGAGGAGCAGCAGGGCGCAGCCGGTCCAGGCACGACCATCGTCGTGAGGTCATGGTTAGGGAGATCGTGCGCGAGACCGCAGTCAGCGGTAGCGTACCCATCACCTTCCCGATGCTCACGCGCTCGAACTACAGCTAGTGGGCGTTGATCATGGAGTGCAACCTTCATGCGGCGAGCCTCTGGGTTCCCATGGAGGACGACCTGGTCGAGAGAAAGGAGGACAGGAAAGCCGTGGCGGCACTCATGCGCACCACGCCACCAGAGATGCACGGCATGCTACGCGCTCGAACTACAGCGAGTGGGCGTTGATCATGGAGTGCAACCTCCATGTGGCGAGCCTCTGGGATCCCATGGAGGACGACCTGGTCGAGAGAAAGGAGGACAGGAAAGACATGGCGGCACTCATGCGCGCCACGCCGCCGGATATGCACGGCATGCTCGCGGCGAAGGCAAGCGCCAAGGAGGCGTGTGAAGCCTCCGTACCCAGCGCCTCGGTAGCAACCGCATGCACGAGGCGAACGCGTAGAAGCTGCGGGCGGACTTCGAGAACATCACCTTCAAGGAGGGCGAGCTCGTCGACGACTTTGCCATGCGGATCTCCAGCCTTACGTCGCGCTCCGCGCGCTCGGCGACACCATGGACGACGCGAGAGTCGTGCGGAAATTTCTCCCTGTCGTGCCACCTCGCTTCGCTCAGGTAGCGGTCTCCATCGAGACTTTACTTGACCTGAGCGAGCTCTCCATCAAGGAGCTCATGGACCGGTTGCGGGTGGTTGAGGACCGCCTTGACGATGGTCGTGAGAGCTTCCACGGTGGACAACTCCTATTCTCAAAGAATTGGGAGGCGAGGAAGCGTCAAGGATGTGGTGGCGGTGCCCCGAGTAGTGGAGGCGGCACCGGCAGAGGCGCCGGTCGCACCCAGGGCGGAGCCGGACGAGGTGCCGGCAACAACGACCGGGACAAGTGTCGATATTGCAGAATCAAGGGCCACTGGGCCCGTGAGTGCCGCAAGAGGATGGCTTACGAGGATGCCGCAGCCGCGGCAAATCTCATGCAGGCTGAAGAGGATGGTGGGCCAGCAATGATGATGGCTTGCATCGAGACCATGCAGGAGGGCGCAGCGCCTCTAGACTCTAGAGAGCATGGTCCCGACAAGCATCGAAGCCGTGCAGGAGGGCGCAGCACCTCCGTCGACCACGGTGCCGGCAATTGTCAGGTCCGTGCAGGAGGCACGGAGCTCTTCAAATAATCCCCTCCCGACATTGGTAGTGCTCTCCCCAACAACAGCGTTCTCGGGGGCCTAGGACTGGGAGGAGATGAAGATCCGGTGTGAGGGAGCCATGCCCCGGCAACCACGTCCCCTGCGGCACTGGTCAATCCCGTGCAAGTTGGCACGAAAATCATGACCCCGACATCCTCGGGACCCGACAAGCCCGTGCAAGTTGGCACGACAAAGGCGTCGCCGACATCCTCGGGACCCAACAAGCCCGTGCCAGGAGGCACGGCCACGACGCATATGGTGGGACACATCCCAACCATGATGCTGGCAACCAGTGAGCCCGTCCAAAAGGCACGGCATTTTCAGGTCGGCCACATCCCGACAACCAGGTTCTTGGGGTTCTGCAAGCCCGTGTTGGCGACATGGCACTCTTCGACATGCCTCAAATGGGGGGGGGCGATGAAGAGACGGTCATGGGGTGACAAGGCCTCAACCATGACTATGGCGGCCGTCAAGACCGTGCAGGAGCCACGATGCTCAATGGTAGGCCACACCACGACCTCGACACACTCGGGGTCCATTGAGTCCGTGTAGGAGGCACGACACTCTCTAGTCGGGCACGCACCGACCACGCTGGTGGCGACTGTCTAGACCATGCAGGAGGCACAGTGCTCTATGGTCAGCCATGCCGCAGCCCCGACGCGCTCGGGGTCCATCGAGTCCGTATGGGAGGCACGACTCATAGCTGTTGGGGGAGACCCGACATGCAAGTCTGTTGGGAAGAGCGACAAGGAGTCCGCTACCTTGGGAGAAGCCACCTCCTGGTAGTGCGGTATCCGACAAGTCATCCCCGGGAAGGGAGTTCGCGGGTAGCATGACGTCTGACATGACAACTCCGGGAAGGGAGTTCTCGGGCAGTGTGACATCGGGAACAATGACCCCAGGAACACTGACGCCCACGAGCGAGGTGGTTCCCGGGCAGTTCATGTCCCCGACAACAGTGCAGTCGGCCCCGTTCGAGGCCAACAACAATGTTGGCGCTCCACACAAGTTCTGAAGCCAAGGTAGCCTTCTCTGCGAGCCCGCGGGACGACCGCAACACCCCGATATCAAGAAGAATGAGAACGACATCATCGTCAAGCACAAGGTGAGGCTAGTCGCGAAAGGTGGCAAAACACGAGCAGTGCGTATGGGCTACACAAAACCCGAGGAGGCGGACATCCTGACAAAGACTCTTGACCGCGTCTAGTTTCAGGAGTTGCGCGACAAGGTCGGGATCGCCAACATCCAACCCGTTCGACAGGGTTGAGGGGGAGATTGTGGGCTTTTTCAACCCTGTCTCCTCACTACTAGAAAAAGTCCTGCTAGTGGTGCACCTGTTTTTGCTACTAATGGCGCACTACAGGTGCGCCACTAGCATCACGCCATTAGAATTTTTTACTAATGGCGCACCACTGGTGCGCCATTAGTATGCTAATGGCGCACCTGTAGTGCGCCATTAGTATGCCCAAGCACGCTTAACTTCAGAGTTCTATCCATCCCCAGCACCAGCTCACTTCACAGGCACTTGTTGATATATCTAGCATATCAATCCTATTAAACCTTGTTGATGTTTAGGACTTTGTTCATGTTCATGAGTGTGATGGAATTTTGAAAAATTATTTCAAACTTCCCGGTCATATTACGTATCATATTTTGAAAAAAAATCCCGAAAAAAAATTTGAAACTAATTTTTTTTCTATTACTAGTGGCGCACCAAGCAAACGGTGCGCCACTAGTAAGTTTGAATTTTTTTGAATTTTTTTGCCTCCAGATCTTAAAAGCCCCGTATCTTTTTTTCTGTTAGGTTTTTGAGGATTTTGAAAATGTTTAACGGGGTTCCCCTATTAAATTTGGATGTAACTTTTCGAGTAGATGATTTTTCATATTAAAAACTTTTTCATCCGAGTTAGTATGCAAAAGTTATGCCCATTTTACAAATTCTCGGGAGATTTTGCAAATAAAGTCGAAATTCATATTTACAAATTTTCCCAACAACTACACCACATATCACATGGGAAACTTATTTTCTTTTATTTTTTTGACATTTCCAACATTTTTTTAAACTGAAAAGGCGGTCAGGGGGTTGCAATTTTTGGGGCAAGTTAGTAATGACACACCGTGGACGCGGTGCGACTAGTTATGGCGCACCACGCCCACGGTGCGCCATTACTAGTTTTGAAAAAAACATAAAAAAATGATATTTTTTTTGAAAAAACACTTAGTAATGGCGCATCAGTGGACAGTGCGTCATTACTAGTTAAAACTAGTAATGGCGCACCAGTAATGGCGCACTGTCCACCGGTGCGCCATTACTAACAGATTGTTTTCTTTAAACTACTAATGGCGCACGGTGGGTGTGGTGCGTCATTACTATGTCAACTAGTAATGACGCACTATCCCACGGGGCGCCATTAGTAACAAATTTATTTTTTTATTTTTTTCAAAACTACTAATGGCGCACTTGTAAAGCAATGGTGCACCATATACATGATGCGCTATTAGTGTCCATATTATCTATAGCCCTTTTCTTAGTAGTGCCTGATAATTACTTGGTAGTTTCCTAGTAGCTTCTGGACATGCAAGTACATGGTAGTAGCTGTGCAGGTTCCTGGTAGTTTCTTAATGCATGGATAGGAAAGTGCTATGCACTTCATCACGCAAGGGCTGTGCATGTACGTAATAGTTCCTATGAGTTTACTTTAGCTTGACCAGGTAGCCTATAAAAGGACATGTGCCCCGTCGGTTGTAAGAAGGCCATTTCACTTCAACACAAGGCATTTTCAGTTCCTTCTAGTACCACCGTGTGTGCTCATTCAGCTCAAGTAGTACCCCAACTCTAGTCTCTAGTGTGTGTGCATTGCACTAGTCCGTGGCGCAGCTAGTGAGTGTGCAGCCGCCGGTTGTAGTGTTCCTTCGCTAGATTGTACTCTGAGAGCGAGAGCTAGCTACTCGTTAGTATTTTGGGCTAGCAGACGGGAGCCCGTTTGCTGCCCTAGGCTGAATCCCCTGTATCGAGCCGCGAGCAATTTGTTCCTAGGCTGGCCGACGGTCCAGGTTATCAGAGAGCATCGTTTCGGCTTGTGGAGCAGCAGTCCATAGGACTTTTGGGCCAGTGCGGGAGAGATTGCTGAGATCAACGACAAGAAAAGTTTAGATCATGAAAATGGACGGCCAGAAATACAAATCGCTGACGGGGCTCACTTTAGGCACGGTTTTACTGTCCTAAAAAAATAAATGGCCCACCTACACTCTCACGATGCTTCTTGGAGCTCGTGCTGACCCTAATCTACAGTCAGCTTTCCTTCTTTCTCCTCTTATCTCTCATCCAGCTCAGTATAAATATAATAGTTTAATCCTTACGCAGGTAGACAGCTAAGTCCAACTCTTAAACGGACTCAGCTAGTACCACGCTTACATGCATGGCGTGTACAACTAATACATCTAGCCTAATCTCCGGCTAAGCTGATCACCATTAGGTTAAACTATTTGCATTAGAACAAGATTATTGACAACGGTATATGATCTAGTGCTCCCAAATGGCCAGCTTGAGTACTCTAATTTCGAGCTAAATATTATGATATCGTTATGTCTAGCTAACTTGACTACTTATCTATTCGTAGTAACATTGTTTTAATGCTATCATTAAAACATGAGCATATGCCACGGTACTCTACTTCCCATGCATGCAACAATCAAACATGTCGACAATTGTTTCTTCAAGTAGCATCCCTGAAATATGTATGCATTGACGCAATTGTAGAAACGGTAAGAGCATCTCCAACAAGTTGTATGTTAGTCTTGTTGGTAAAGTGTCCATGTCATCAACCAACAAGCTATCATACAACTACTCCAATAGGTTGTATGTAATCTATTCAATAGATGGTGAGAAAATAAATGTGATTGCTCTCTATTTCACCTTGGAGCTTGTGCAAAGGTTGTTGGTTAATCTACATACAACTTTGCTCTCTCTTCACATTTATTACATGCCACATCATCACTATGTATTAGTGGCAAATTAACCAACACCTATCTTACGACTGTTGGAGATGCCCTAAGGAAACAATTGCACCAGATTCAGAGGGGTTCGGAAATCCAGAATACTAGCAAACATGTATGCTTGTTGCAATGCAGAATTTAGAATCAATTATGTCCAACTAAAATGCGCAAAATTCATAATCAATTATCTTCTACTAGAAAGCACAAAATTGAAATCAATTGTTGAGGCATATTGGGCACGCGACCGCACTGCAACTATTCTAGAGTGGTAAAGAACTCGTGACACTAAGCACTAGGCATTACCGATGGTTGCCCATGCATTGAAGAACACGCGGACAGTTGCATTATGCATAGCGTTGGTGGCGTCGACCACCTGGCCGGCCTCCGCGCACGAGCTTTTTGGCCTCCTGCGACGGGGAGGTGGACCATGCTAAGAGCTCGGTGAAGAGAATACATGTCAGAGTTGATCCAACGCGGCGCGGCTGTGACGCCCAACATCGGCGCGTGAGGCTTCCCAAGACTGCGGCCCACTGTGGCTAAGGTCGAGCTATGATGTCACAAGGATGAGGTCGGTGGTTACATCTTCCATAGTAATGAGGACGCGCAACGCCACGGTTTGATCCGCATCCAATGCATGGACCACCTCCCTATTGGTGTCGACCGTCATTGCGTGGTCGACGGACACAGATGTTTACACAACGTCGGTGCAGTGGCCAAGCTTGGTGTGCGCAATCTCGAGATCGCGAAGGTCGACGCACCTGTGTAGTACCACACCTGGGACCAAATGGGCCAGTGACCTCCATGTATCATCTTGGTCCCTCGGTCGCTTGTGCGGGGGTGCACGCCCAAGGCTTGTCCAAACCATTATGATTTGAAAACATTCATTTTTATACTAAACTGGTATACTTATTTAAACTAATTGTAGTATATTACAATTTTAGTTAGTATATATTATATTACCTAACTATCATAGTTAACCATATAACAATGTATTCCCTATTATACAGTTATAATGTATGTCATTCGAAAATTTATTCTGCAAATTTTAAATTACACAAGTTATCTTTCATGTTCAAAAAAGTCCTTTTATATTAATTTTGAAAATTGCATAAATTAGTGTATACACATATTTGGAGGCATGTGATTATGTTAATATATTTTAATATTACTAGTTATCATGGTAGAGATTTTTAAACGATACTTCCTCCGCTCACAAATATAAGATGTTTCTGATATTTCAATATGGACTGTATATAGACTAAAATGAGTGAACAAACATAATACAATGTCTCTGTATACATCTCAGTCACAAAAAGTTATAGCATTCTATATTTTTGAATGGTGGGAGTCCATAAACAAATATCTTAATAGTGGTTTCTAGTGTATAGTAGATGAGCATTTTTCATAGAAATTGTAGGGCATCGCAAATTTGACTTGCAAGTTGGGCTCTTTAATAAGTTGAAAACATGTGCATTCTTGTATTCAAATTAGCACCATTAATGCAATCATCATAGAACCTAAAATGTTGAAAACATGTGGATTCTTAGCAAAGAAAATGCAGTCTGGCCTATGATTCATTCACATAGTTTTTTTATACAATCAAAAAAATTGACTTATCTGCTAAGAATACCACATATGTCATTTCTTGACAAAACTCCGCACGTGAGTTGAATGATTGATCACGTTTGACACCCCGGTTTTCAGTTTTTTATTTATTTGTCCTAATATTTTTTTTATTCTATTATTCGTATAGGGCGTGTTTGGTTGCAGTTTGCTACAGTACCCGCATTGCATGTCCATCTCCAGCCAGCCTGGTTCATCATATGCAGCCTCATATGCAGCAGATGCAACCTGTTTGGTTGTCTGCATCGCATGAAGGGACACTTACCCCCCTGCTGTTTGGTTGCCATTTGTGTGCTTAGGGTGTGAGAAGATGCAAACTTCAGCTGTTTGGTTGCAAACATCATTTGTGTTCTGCTCACCCGGCCCCATTCAAATGTGGTGGCCTTACCACCACATGATCAGCACAACAGCGAGCACAACCAACAGCAGATCAAAGAGGCAAGCACTGACAGCAAACAAAACAAGCAACCAAATGAGATCAAACAAAGCAAGCACCGAAAATGAGAGCAAACTACTTAGATTAACAGCAGGGGCATCCTCCTTCCCTACTCCACGCCAGGGTGCTGCTCCTCGCCAAAATATTAACAAGTTCACAGCACAAGTACCATAAATTCAAGCCACATACCATAACAAGTTCAGCATTAACACTTAAGTTAACTACATTGCATGCTCAATGTCATTATATGGCTTAAGACAGTCGGGGCGGATGTGGTACAACCGACTGAGTGAGTTCCTTCTTTAGAAAGGTTACTCCAATAGTGCTGATTGCCCATGTGTCTTCATCAAGAAGTCCTCTACAGGATTTTGCATCATTTATGTGTATGTTGATGATCTCAACATCATCAGCAGCACACCAGACATTGATGAAGCTCGCAATCACCTAAAGATGGAATTTAAGATGAAGGATTTGGGTAAAACCAAATTTTGCTTAGGCATTCAACTTGAGCACCTTCCCTCAGGAATCATGGTACACCAATCTGCCTATATCCAGAAAATATTGAAGAAATTCAATATGGACAAATCCTATCCATCTAAAACTCCCATGGTGGTTCGATCTCTAGACGTGGAGAAAGATCCGTTCAGACCAAGGGATGATGGAGAAGAGGTGTTGGGATCTGAAGTTCCATACCTTAGTGTCGTTGGAGCGCTTATGTATCTTGCAAATTGCACACGACCCGATATTGCATATGCAGTGAATCTACTTGCTAGACATAGCGCAGCTCCCACCAAATGTCATTGGTCTGGAGTGAAGAATATATTCTGATATCTCCAAGGCACAAACGATCTTGGCCTATTTTTCCAATTCCAGAAAAATCAGGACTCTAATATGATTGGATATGCAATTGTCGGCTATTTGTCTGATCCCCATAAAGCCAGATCACAGACCGGCTTCGTGTTCCTACATGGTGGCCTTGCTATATCATGGAAGTCTTTGAAACAAACTCTGGTGGCAACATCTACCAATCATTCTGAAATAATTTTCATTATCTGAAGTAACATGTGAATACGTATGGCTTCGCAGAATGATAAACAACATACAACAGTCATGTGGAATTGGTTAGATAGAATCACCTACCATTATCTATGAGGATAATGCGGCATGTGTTGCGCGGATGCAAACATGATACATCAAGAGAAATATCACCAAGCATATTTCTCCTAAATGGTTTTCCCCCCATAATCTTCAGAAAAGAGGGGAATAAGCATTCTGCAAGTCAAATCACGCGACAACCTTGCTGATTTATTTACCAAGTCTCTACCAAATTCTACATTCCAGAAATGTGTTCATGGAATTGGTATGCAAAGACTTAGGGACTTGTAGGTGTTAGGGGGAGTCTCTTCTTGAGATATCCTTATTTTAATGACATCACATTATGCTATCTTTCTTTGTGAGTATATGTTTCAAGATCTCATCAAAGATTTTACGAAGAACTTTTGAAGGAGAATCTTTTGAGATGATAGAGCTTTCCGGACAAGCGTAAAGATGATTCTACATGGTCAAGCGTAGATTAGGGGGAGTGTTGAAATTAATTCTGTAAAAGGGAAATCTCCCCCTGCCCAAGGGCCAAGCAGTTGCATCGCGCGGACGCATGTGTCCCGGCAACCGACGCATCTCTCTGGAACCGACGCCTCTCTGGATCGTCGTGTCTATCCAGGAGATATATAAGCGTCCTATAACCATCGTCAAGAGTAATCGATCATTCTGATTCCGAACATAAATCAATGCAACAATTTCAAAAGAGAGGCATTACCACCTCTGGTAATAGTCATATTGGCCTCAACTTCAGGAAATCCCACGTCCACTAAGGACTTGATATTCTCGTCCTTTTCTAACATCACTTGTGGGAAATCCTGAAGAAAAGCACAACAAAAATACAGGTCTAAAATTACTTGCGACATCTCACTACCTTTTTAATGACAACTAATGGTTGTGTGTTGATAGTGAAATAAAAACTGCACAGTGGTGTCTATGAGCCTAGGAAAACATGATAGGTGGGGGTGTTATTGATAACAAAATGATAGCACAAACGACCCAGGAAACAAGACAGGAGAAACCGATCAAGAATCAAATCAATGTGATAATTCAGGAACTCAACTTCTTATTCTCCAGTGTTGTTTAAGAATGACATTAATACAATGGATCATTGGCTTACAAATCACACAACTACCTCAACTAGCATATGATTTGCTCATTGCATCATGACACATATTTCATAAGTCTTGCAACTAATATTCAAATGCATAAGCACTGAAAAGAAAAATGAGTGCTGCCTGGATAAAACTAAGTTTACAATCATTATGACCGAAGATAGGTACGAGCAATAATAAAGTCATTTCATGTTCGTTTGATTGCGGGAAGTGTAGGTTGATAGTATTCAATCCCATACCCTTAAATATCACACTATTACATGGTAAACTTTAGCATGTGAAGAATTGTATGTAATGAAAATCATATGCTCAAACCTCACAATACAATTCTACACCTATGAGAGTTGGAGAACAAAAGAGAAAACAAGAGCAGATCAAACATTATGTTAAGGAGTGCTCATGGTGTGAATGGAACCCAGAAGAGGAATCATAAGAGATACGAATATAAATTCTTAACAAGAGACAATTCACTCAAGCAAATAGAAGCCCAAGATCATGCTAGTGTAGTTGCTAAACAAGTAGTATTTTATTTTAGAGATACATCAACTCTACCATGATGTTTTGAACCATGGGACTATACTGGCCAGATAACTAGAATATCTCAAAAGAAAAATGGAAAATAACGCCCCAGCTATATTTCATGTTGGATGCTTTACTCAAACCAACTAATACTTAAATAGGTCAACAAGGCAAAGATTTCACATATCTTCACACATATAATCATAGAGTACACAATTTTCAAGGTGGAGATACATAATAAGCTACCTTGTCACTAGAACCATTGGAATTGGCTTCCGTCTCACCATCACCATCGTCATCATCATCCCAGTTTTTGAAATCAATATCATTGTCATCATCACTCCAGTTTTCAAAATCAATAGCATCATCATCATCATTCCAGTTTTCGAAATCATTAGCATCATCATCATCATTCAAGTTTTCAAAATCAATATCACCGCCATCATCATCGGTCATCGTCATCCGTAGCATCATGAGTGCAGCCAGAGGTAAAGCAGTTACCCATGGAAGGGTAATTACCTAGTTTATATTTCAAACAACCCACTTTGCTAGTATGCAACACAAGCATCATGGGATAAAAAACCTAATAGAAGCGCATGTATAAAATACCTTAAACATGAGAAATGGGTCGAGCAATTCATTTGCATCACTGTACCCTGAAAGCCAAACCACCCGTTGAATCAGAAGGTGCAAACACAGACAAACAAATGAAATTGATTATTTTTTACCAATCGGCTTGACAGCCTTCAAAACCATCTCCTTTGGATAACCCATTCCGACATATTCCTCGACTGAAGAAGATGATGGTGGTTTCCCCTTGGCCCAACCATTAACATCTTGTGTACATGGGCAAAAACAAACACCACATTATGATCGTAGTAACAAAAGAAAGAGAAAAGCCCATTTTTCGTCCCTCAATTTTTCGGACTGATCACTTTTGGTCCCTCGATGTTGAAAGACACATTTTTCTATGAGTTATTATTTGAATTACCAGCGTGGATGGGCCAAGAGCATCAAGGTTACTCAAGGCGGAAGACGGCAAGGGCTCAGCCCCATCACTAGAATCATTAGAATTGGCTGCCCTCTCACCAGCATCATCGCCGCCATCATCCCAGTTTGCAAAATCAAGATCGTCGTCGTCATCCTCAACATCATGAGGGGTGCAGCCAAAAGTTAAACAGTTTTCCATGGATGGATAATTAACTAGTGCCTACATTTCACATGACCAATATTAACACAGTCCTTACTAAGTTACTAGTATGCAGCAAGAGCATCATAGATAAACTCAGTAATAGAAGTGCACGTATAAGATACCTTAAATGTGAGAAGTAGCTCGAGTATGTCATTTGCATCATTGTGCCCTAATAAAAGCCAAAGCACCGGTTGAATCAGAAGGTGCAAACACAGACAAGACAAATGATTTATTTTTTCAAACACGCAAGAGATCTGCGTATCGTTATATTAAGAAGAAATGGGACAAGAACCCATACAACACAACTCACACATGCTACGCACTCCACACTATTGCTCTTAGATTACATTGGCGCATGTTTATCAGTGGACAAGACAAAGATTAATTTTTACCGCTCGCCTCAATGGCCATCAAAACAATCTCCTTTGGATAACCCATTCTGACAAATTCCTCAACTAAAGAAGCTGATGGTGCTTTCCCCTTGGCCCAGCCATTAACATCCTGTGTACATTGGCACAAACAAACACCACATTATAATCATAATAATTAAAGATAGTAAGTAGAAAGACACATTTTTCTATGAGTTATTACTCGAATTACCAGCATGGATTGGCCGGGAGCATCAAGGTTATTCAAGGCCAAAGCCGACAAGGGCTCAGCCAGTCCATCACTTTCCCAATCAAAGTTATCACTGTCATCGCTATCGCTAATCCAGTCCTGTAAACATGAATTAAGAATATGCCTAGATAAGTACTGAAATAAAAGTACCAACATATAGCCAGTATAAAGAAGAGCAAGACATGTGGGTGGAACAGATTTTGTTGCATCATAAGCCCAGAACAAGCAAAGACACATCACAATCAAAATCTCTAGCGCGAAAAACAACAGCCACATTCCATTCTAGTGTCTTAGAATGCACCGAAGAGGAAGAAAAAACAACATTGTTTTTACTGGATAAACCACCAACCCCCTCTGTCACCGTCACAACAACACATAAGCTTGCGACTACCGCTAGCAGCCCAAGATGTGCATGTTGTTCAGCACACAGGCCGGCAACAGCACAACTTGAAGAGACCGCGCCTTTGACACTCTCCTGGATTTCTTAAATTTCGTAACCTGACCCGTTGGACCAGATCAACTATTCAGAACTCGTATGATCCTAGGAATCCAAAATTAACGTTTTACTAAATCCAAACCTAAGGGGGCCCTATTTTTTAGATCCAAAAGTAAGGAGGCCCCAAATATCGGCAGAGATGCATCCAAAAAAGGAGGAAATCAGCACGGGGGGGGGGGGGGGGGGGGGGGGGTGAGAGGAAAGCTTACCGCCATTGATTGGTGTAAGGGCGGGCGGAGGCGAACGCGGCGGCGATGGCGGAGTCAAGTTCCTTCGTATCCTCCAGTCTTCCTCCCGCCGCTCAGTCTTGGCGTGGACTTATGTAGCCCAAGTTCGTTCGTCTCCTCTCATGGACCTTTGACCTTGTGCACCGTTAGCGGCCCACACAGTACGGCCCCGTCATGTGGATCTGTAGTCATGTGAATCATAACATTATCTCAAAAAAATGTGAATCATAACATGCCTACAAAAATGTGAATCATAATATGAGAGCAAGTAAAAAAACACTAAGGCTTTGTTTGGTTGTTGAGGAGATAAGAGCATCCACAACCGGACGCCTGAAGCCATCTCTTATACGCCCGCAGACGCGTCCGGTCAATGACCAGACAGAAGAGTGAAGGAAAAACGTGACCTAACTTGATCCCTCATATCATCCCTATACGCCCAGGCTGTTTGCGAATCCTCATATTCATCTCAAATATGGGAAGGATATGAGGGATCGTGGACGCGCATGGGCATTCCGCCACGTAGGACGTGGCCCCATCCTGGACCATATTTTCTCTTTCTTTATTCATTCTTTTATTTTCCTCTCTTCATCTCCACCAATCACGCGAGTGACCGGACATATGAGAAGAAAAATGAGAAATGTGGTTGCGCAAACGGATAAATAGGGGCTCAAAACGGACACGCCGGGTCAGTGACCGGACGCGTCCGCGGACGTTTAAGGGGTAATATTTGCTATGTCCGGTTGTAGTTGCTCTAATACCCCGGGGAGACATACCACGAGAGAGAATTTTCTGGCAAGACATGAATCCACGGGCGAGAAGACCACGGGTGTGATTGTTCCATCTCATCATTGGTCGCCGATTGATCCACGGTGAGAAGATCATGGGAGGTTGTTGCCGAGGAGAAGAGCGCGACTCACAAGCAAGAAGCGGAGAGATCAGTTCGGCCGGGGGAAATTCATGCGCGACTAAGGATGGCAATGGGTAGGGTATGGGCAGGGTAGAGCAATACCATACCCATACCCGTATAGTCAGTGGGTACAAAATTCTACCCATACCCATACCCATGGGTATGAAACTTTACCCATACCCATACCCGACAGGTACCCGTACCCATTGGGTACCCAGCGGGTAGAACAAATAGTACATAAACTGTTCACAATTTTACACTCAATGATAGCACATTTGACAAAAACATCAATTATCTCAGCTCAATGACAAGGCAGATGTGTACATGACCACTCTCAAACTATAAAAATCACAAACATGCTCATAAGTCAATAGGAGTAGATGAGTCACATGACTAATTGATGATATGTTAACATTAGTTCACAACTGGGCAGGGTATGGATATACCCGTGGGTACAAGGCTATACCCGTACCCTACCCATGACTTAACGGGTAGGGTATGGGTACTACCCATGGGTATAAAAGTCTACCCATACCCTACCCATGCGGGCACGGTACCCGCGGGTACCCGTACCCATGGGTAAAACTGCCATCCTTATGCGCGACACGCCCGCTTCAATGCTGGAGCACTAAGAGGTCGCGCCCGCTCTGGCTGGACATTCATGCGCACCGATGCTCTGGAGCGGCGCTAAGTGTTCCGGGCAGGAAGCACTCGCGGGCGAGGGATGAGGTTAATGGTGGGCTAGGGCAATCGGAAGCGGACGTGGCAGCCGTCCAGACTACAGTAAAGCCCCCACCCCACTTTGTTCTCGATTTACGGTAAATAATAGGCCCGGGCCACTGAGCGGACCAGTACAAGACCGTGTCCCCGTCAGTGTCCAGGCGTGTCCGTTTTGAGCTTTGTTTGTCCGTCAGTGCGGTCATACTCCTCATTTGCTCCCATATATGTCCGCACACTTGCATGTAATTGGTGTAGATGAAGGAAGAGAAAGAAAAGAACGAATACAAAAAGATAAAAGGTGGTCCGGGAAGGGCCGCGTCCTACATAGCGGACTGACCGGGCGCGTCTGCTAGCCCTCATATCCTTACTACATTTGGTCTTAATTAATATGAGAGTTCGGGGTGACGATCACGGATCTGATCTACGCATATCTTTGGTCTTGTATGGTTTTTCTATTTGCTGACGTATTTTTATGTGTGTATGTTCACGTTGAATATGTGCATTCTAATTATGCAGAGCTTGAATCTGTGCTCATTGTGTTACATATTCTATAGCTACTCCATTTTGAGCCAATAAAATTCATCCTTTATTGAAAGAATGAGGGGTCGGGTTTGGTTAAAAAAAAAATCCTTCTCTTTTATTCTCTCATGTTCGATTACTGATCAGACATATGTTCATGGATGTTTGAGGAGGATTTGAGAAGGCCGGCCGTAGATGCTATTACTCTCATGGGCACTCGCGTTAAACGGTGCTCATTGCCAAGCTCAAATCTTCCGGCACTAGACAACATTGCTGATTCCAGCAATAAAAATCAGCACTACGTGCGGCAGCGGCACTGCTGTATTCGGCAACGACGGATCGACCATGATCATCATCAATCTACCTAACCGTCTTTGTTCACAGCACGTATCGCTGGTGTGGCGACTGGGATTAACATTTTTTCGCCGGAGGGAAGAAGCAGGCGCAACGAACGCATGCAGGCGACAGAATATATGTCCGCACCGAATTGCAATAAAGTGCGAAATATCACCCGATCGAGATGCCGTTGCTAAAGGCTCCCAGTGATCTGCGTTGACGGTTCTAGCTAGCTAGCTTTTCCCACCTCCCGTTAGCTCGCTGCCTGCGTGGCCCGCCATCGTCCTCGCGATTCCTTCCTCCACGTCGGCGGTCAGGGCCACCCGGCACGCGAGCCGCCGCAGCCACTGGCATGTAGACCGCGCTGGTCCGGGGCGCTCACCTGTCAGCGGCATGGCGGTGTCGGCGGGGCTCCCCGGCTGCTGACTGTGCGCCACCGCGCCCGTGCTCGCTGCCGGGCTGGCCCTCCATCCTCCTCGCGATTCCTTCCTCCACGTCGGGCGTTCCGGGCCACCCGGTACCCCAACCGCCGCAGCCACTGGCATGTAGACCGCGCCGGTCCCGGGCGCTCACCTGTCAGTGGCATGGTGGTGCCGGCGAGACTCCCCGGCTGCTGAGTGTGCGGCGCCGCGCCCGTGCCGCGCCATGGCCATGCACGCAGCGGCATGTCCGACGCACACTCCCCGCGCTCTCGGCTGCGTGCTGCCACATTTCCCCACACATCCTTTCGTCCTATAAAACCCACACCACACGCGGCTATACTCTGCAAGTGTCAGACACCAACACAGCTAGCATTAGCACCACCCGTCGGCCAGATCGCCACTGCCCACTGCCAGTACCAGCTAGCTTGCTTGCAGCTGCTGCTTGCGCTTAGACTTCAAGCTTGTGATTCCCTGCATACTTAAGCTAGGTTCTCATGGCGCCGGCGTCGAAGGTCGTGAGCCACGTCGTCCAAGACGGCGGCATTGCCGACTATGCCGTTTACGCCGCCGCGCCGTGTGACGCCTGGTGCGACGGGCGGCATAGGAAGGCCGAGTCAGACGGCGACGACGATGATGACGACTATGACTGCGCGCCTGCCGCCTGAAGTGCACGTCCGTGCCTGGTCGCCGGCGAAACGAATCTGAAACCTGCCCGCCAAGAGCTAGTATGAATGTATCCACCCTAATATATGAGGCAGCGAGGTGTGCTTTTTGCAACCGGGAAGTAGTTCGTGCTCGCTAAATATGCTTGGTTTAGCTATGCCTAGTTGCCTACTCGTATAGATATTGAAAAGTAGGCTTGTGCTTTTCAAGTTTTCATCGACCAGCTTGTTACTGCAATAAAACTGATATCTTCATCAGTATACATCACTACCTTACTGTCTGAGACCGGCCTTCAATTAAACTGATATCTTGATCAGTAGCACTCCGTACATCACAAATTTTCGTTACTGTTTATGTACGTATATGTTGTTGCTCTGCCGAATCATTGCATGCTCTTGTATATGTTCGCATAAACTTTTGGTGCTCGCTTCACTTGTTTAGTTTGCATCTGGTAAGAGTCAACAGCCCGGCTATCCAATTTCATTTTGTGTTGATTTTTCTTACAGCAGAATTCGTTTTTCCTTCCACAAATCTTCTCTCCTATATGTCTAATCACTATTATTTTTTTCCTTTCTTTCTTTCTGAAACATACGACCACACTTTGCTGAATTTCAATGTTTTATTATCAACTTGCTAGCTTTGTGTCAAAAAACATCTTACATTTGGGAGGGAGGGAGTAGCTAGTAGCCTACTACAGTATGATTCTAGATATGAACTTATTTATGCATTCAGCTATATGGTGTGCATGCTACAATTGCATATAGGCATTGCTCCACTCCATCATATATATACATCTGCCCACATTCATATTTCTACATGCCGAACACTTCGATATGTAGCTCCTAAGGAAAACAAGAGGAAAAAAATTGAGCACCACAGGCAACTCATAGACATATTATTGTTTTAGTTATTATATATAGTTGTGTCGATCATTGGATATGTTCATGGCTATTATACACAGGCCCGGTCCTAAGATTTTGGAGCCCGGGGTGAAATTAGAATGTAGGCCCCTTAAATTTTTAATTATTTATTTATAAAAAGGTTAAAGATAATTATGTCGAAAGAAAGATGAACATGGTTGTACCATCTTCGAAATCGCTTCCTCGAGGTGGCCGCTGGACAAGGTGCGGTCTCCTATCGGTAACTCGCCTCTCATTGTGGTCGCGTGAGAGAGTGATCTAGAATATTCGGCTAGGGAGCATAGGAGATCAAACATTGACCGTTAAGCAGCAGGACAAGGGATGATCACATATGACGTCAAGACAAGTTGCCTTTACCATGGTGGAGGACGAACTATTTTCTTCTTCTTTTTTGTATAGTGAAACCAATGGCACAAGGAGAATGTTTTGTGACATAAAATGTATAATCAGCTACAGAGCAACTACACAATCAGCATATGCGAATATATTAGGACCATTGAGATTATCAATGTACATCACAAAAATAAAGTAGGTAATAGATTTATAACATAGATCAACTTTAAAAAATATATAAATTAGTATATTCATAAAAAGCAAGTGTGGTAGTTTTTTCTTGAACTGGTAAGTATTATTTGTGTGGTATGGTTTAGCGCCGTTGTGATGGAAAGCATGAAACTATCCATATTGATCGCCAATTACATCAATTCTTTTTTAGGGCAATTCCTGTATTAATGCCAATTCATGTTTTTTTTTAGGGGCAAGCCTAATGAGTATGGATTTTATGTCACTGGGGATAGATGCCCCCCGGTATCTACCGTTCATCCCTCCTAGAGATATCTGCAGCATGCAAATATAATACTCCCTCCGTTCGGAATTACTTGTCGCAGAAATGGATGTATCTAGACATATTTTAGTTCTAGATACATTCATTTCCGAGACAAATAATTCCGAACGGAGGAAGTAGTTACCTTCTTAATCAGCAATGCATGAATAGTGAAACATGATTAGTACCTTTGTCCTTTCCGGGCATGGGATGAGTGGGTCGGGGAAAGGCTGGCATATTGTTTCTCATGGACATGTCAGTGAGCAGACATTGATAGAAATATTTCTTGTCAGTTTTCAGAGTGTTTTAACCATATATGTTTGCTTGTATTGAGCACTAGACGAAAGTTCTTAATAGCCGAATAATCCAAAAAACAAGCATCAGTAAGACAGCAGTGCTTGTGCACACTGATCACGTGCGGACAATTTAGCTTTTCTAGACATGGACATTATGTTTAGCTTTCATCATGTCTACTTTTTGGCATATGCTTCATTGCGTAAAATGGGATCCTTCAGTACTGCCAGCAAAATGTGATCTGGATGTGCTACCAGAAGGTTATATCATACCCGTGATCTGTGTACAGATAAACCCTGTGTGCATGCAACTTCAGATAAATAAAGCCAAGATTGTATGTACAATTTTTATATCAGACTACTTGGCACCGTCTATCTGCAGTGCTAGTCCTAAGCATACCAGCCTTTGGTTAGTGCTTGTTTCTTTGACGTGGATTTCTGCACTTGGGTGCATATGCATCTGGGTGAACAGTAAAATCAAATCAAATAAAATAAATATAAAAAAATGTGAAACTATTTTTGAGACAAACATCATTGAAAGTTTTACTAACATGCAAAATTTTGTGGTCAAAAATATGTATATGGAGGCCACGACAAAAAAAGAACAAAAACGATGTTCTAAAAAGGGCATTATTTTAAAATAAAAAGCACCTTAGAACATCAAAATTTTTTGTTCAGACCTCCAGGAATGTTTTTCCATCACGAAACTTTGCAAGTTGGTAAAACATTCAACAATGTTTATCTCCCAAAAAAATCAGATTTATTTTCTATTTTTTCGGAATTTACTGTTCATCACAGGTGCATATGCACCCAGGAGCAGAACAGCACCTCCGTTGTTTCCTGTATGTCTTTCATCAAACCACTAGGTTAACCTGCCAGCACAAATCTCAAAGCTCCTCGATCGTATGGTGACTACATGGGTGGCATCTATCCCCCGTGGCATGAAGCCATTTTCGAACGCTAATTCATGTCGTCAAAAAAGGATTGTACTAGTGTGTTAGCTAGCTAACCTGGCATGGCCCACAATCACTTAACCACCCAATCGCTAAACAAATGGCCCAAGGCCCAGATCGCAACAGAGGAACACGGGAGCAACTAATTAACGAGCGCTCCTTTGGGAGCCTTGCAACGATCAGCGCCACTTGGTGCGCTCACAGCCATTCGCCACGTGTCGCGCTCTGGACGCTTCCTCCGGATTTTGTCTTTTTTATTTTTACGCACGTGTTTTCGGCTTTTTAAAAGATTTTTTTTCCGGGTTTTTTTTACGTTTTGGTTTTTTACCGGTCTTTCCTAGCTTTTCGACCAAAAAAAATATTTCGAAAAAAATATTTTTTTACGCAAAAAATGCATTTTTTTCGCAAGAGGCACGATTTTGTTTTCGCAAGAGGCATGGTTGTGATTTCGCGAACTCTCGAAAACGGAAAAAAACGTGTTTTCTGTTTTTTTTTCTTCCGCGTGAGGCACGGTTTTGCTTTCGCGAGAGGCACGGTTGTGCTTTCGGGAGAGGCACGGGCGTGCCTCTTTCGGAAAGGGAAAAATGCGTTTTCTGTTTTTTTTTCTTTCGCGAGAGGCACGGTTTTGCTTCCGCCAGAGGCACGGTTGTGCTTTCGCGAGAGGCACGGGCGTGCCTCTTGGAAACGAAAAAAAAAACGTGTTTTCTGTTTTTTTCTTCTTCCGCGAGAGGCACGGTTTTGCTTCCGCGAGAGGCAGGGTTGTGCTTTCGGGAGAGGCACGGACGTGCCTCTTTCGGAAAGGGAAAAATGCGTTTTTTGTTTTTTTTCTTTCGCGAGAGGCACGGTTTTGCTTCCGCCAGAGGCACGGTTGTGCTTTCACGAGAGGCACGGGCGTGCCTCTTTCGGAAAGGGAAAAAAATGCGTTTTCTGTTTTTTTTCTATCGCGAGAGGCACGGTTGTGCTTTCGTGAGAGGCACGAGCGTGCCTCTTTCGAAAAAGGAAAAAAAACGCGTTTTCTGTTTTTTTTTCTTTCGTGAGAGGCACGGTTTTGTTTTCATGAGAGGCATGGTTGTGATTTCGTCAGAGGCATGGGCATGCCTCTTTTGGAAAGGGAAAAAACCCGTGTTTCCGGTTCGGTTTTTCCGTTCGATTTTTTCGTGAAAAAAAAAGTTCGTCAAAACCTATCAACATGGGATCTAGTTTGAAGATCTCGACGCGAGGAATCCAATGGCGAAAGCGGTTCGAGATTTGGACGCACGGTTTAAGAGATAAAACATTTTGAATAAACGAATCTACGAGAAAAGGGAAAACTCCCAGGTTGCGACAAGTGGCGCACACAGCGCGCCACTTGTCGCAACCTGGGGAAGTTGGAGTGATCTCCGCAAGGAGTACTCCTTAATTAGTGATTTCGGAGAAACACTTCATCCTTCTTCTTATTGACAGTCAGGTTCGGATGCTCTTTTAATGGCGTCTTTGATGGTTATAGGGATAGAGGTGCAGGTGCTCCGTGCTGGCACACAACTGGGAGGGGGCCCCTCGAGTTTGGGAGTTTGGGGGCCTGGCGCGGCCGCCCCGCTTGCCCCCCCCCCCCCCCCCCCCCCCGCGGGCGGGCCTGAGCTCGGCTAACAGTAAAATCGTTACAAAAATCAAAAAAAAATTGTTGTGTGAAACTTTGGCTAATGTTTTCATAGCTTGCAAAAATTCATCACCATATGACATTCGTGGAAAATAACATTTTAGAGTGCGTTTGAAAATAAGTCTTGTATTTATAGGAAGAAGGGTGGAAGGGGAGAGAGAAGAGGAGCAGTCCGTTATTCCATCATGTTAACTTACCAGTTTATTACCTGGCATCTCAGGCTGCTAGAAACATGAATATCCCAAATTTGATGCGCCTACTGTATAAACCAATCTCTACTCTTATGAGAAACCGAATTGATGATGATGGTGTGCATGCCATCCTGCAATATAGACCGTCCGATCTATATCTGACGGATAGAAAGCAAATTATGATAATTTTGCAAAAAGATACCCTCACCCCTTTCCACATTTGCAGATAAGGCCTTCCCTCATTCATCTTCATCTCCCACGAGATAAACAGCTCGTATAAATGCATCTTGATTTTCTGTGCAACGCATGGGCCTCTTGCTAGTTAAGTATTAACTATATGTGCTACGATTCCGATGGCACTGCTTTCCGTCATATTTTTTCCGGGAGCTATCCAAGCACCAGGCGTTCAGCAATTAGTCTGAACATGATGCATGCTTGGGAAGTAGAGTACTGTGACATATGCTCATGTGCTAATCATAGCATTAAACCAATGTAACTAAGGATAGATAAGTACAGCAAACTTAGCTAGACAGAGTGAAACATAATCTACAACACATCACTAAACTACCCTGGCCAAGAAAAATAACCACGGAAGTGATGTCCCAAATCTCAAAATCCAGTAAGGCCACGCCCTGAGCAATCAAGAAGACACCTTCATAAAGAGGAACGTTGCCGTGACGTTCTCGTCCTCTGATCTAAGGACTCAGACCTGGGACTCCCCTACTGCTCCAAGAGGAGCCCCTAGTGCTCCAAGAGAAGCATTAAGAAAGACCATGGTAGCGCCTTCAAAAAGGAAACGACACCCACAGTTGTTGTCATTGCCAGCATAAACAAGCCGAGCATGAATTTTGCCCTGGCCTATATATGTCCGAACAATTCCTAAGCCGCCGGGACAAGATCCAAGGACGGGGAATTGGTCGCAAGAAGAGGCAGCCACTGCTAGAAGGCGAGGTACGCCCGCCGTCGACGGGTGACAACATGTGCCATTGGACGCGCGAGTATTGGATCTGGCGGAGGAGGGCCAAGGCAAGGGGTGGCGGTCGGGGTTCGAAAGGCGACAACGAGGCATAGAGAGCAAGGACACGGGATGCGATGGCAGCCAGCAACGTTGGCGAGCAGGGATATGGAGAGACGCCGATCTGGACCAACGAGGCTGGAGCCGCCAAAATGCCGATCAGCCAAGGAAGTCAGAAGGGCGAAGCTTCCGGAGCATCGAGGCTGGAGCCGTTACGGCAGAGAACGTCAACGAGCCATGGACACTGGAGAGCATAGTCTAGGCGCACTGGAACTGGAGCAGCGATGGAAAGATTCACCATATGCAGGCCCACCGCTCTACCTCCCGTGCGTAGCCAGATGGGAGGCGCCACCGGAAACGTGAGCACCGGAGAAGGGAGGAGCCGCCGCTCAACGAGGAGGACTGCCCGCCGCTGGGATAAGATGCCATCCCTGGAGTGGAGCCCGCCCGGCGCTGTCGACGTCTTTAACATGCTGCTACATGGCACTGGCTGGATTACTCTTCGTCGAACAAAATTATACTCTACAATAATAATCGATGCAAAAATGGCAACAGGGAACATGCGATGATCGAGCTATTACTTCGGTAGGTAACCATTCCATGAGAGACACAAATACATACATCATCCTGGTGTAGCGACCCCTCACAGTGACTAAAAGAGACGCAGAATATATACATGTGTAGCCATAAGCATCCCACCGTATGTTGCCTGTGGCGCTTATTTTCATCTGTATAATAGCCACCTAGATACTGTGCTTGTTTTCATCCCACCCAATATTGTGCTTGTAAACAGTTTTGCTAAAGCACATCTAGATGTGTCATTTTTTTTTTTTTGAAACGGAGGCAAAAGATTTGCCTCATCCATTGATTAAGAAGGAAACGGACAAGAGTTTGCAACACATTGTGAAAGAAAAGAAAAATGAAAAAATATTGCATCATGGTCATTACTCTCCCGGCATCAGAAGACCCACATTTTTTGCCCCGGCGGTGATCCAAAGTTTAGCCTCGCTCTTTATGTTGATAACTAGGATGTTGGGTGGCTTGAACTTGTTGCGGAAAATCCTCGTGTTCCTCTCATTCCATATAGTCCAACTAACAAGCATTGTGAGGGAGGCCATAGCTTTCCTATGCACCCTCGTTGCGCTAGACATCCTTGTCCACCAATCCTTGATCGATCATTCCCCCGTCCAAGTAGTAATATCCATGGTATCCAATTGTAGCCATACTTTCAGCATTTCCCAGAGCCTCAACGTGTATCGGCACTTGTAGAAGAGGTGACCCACAGATTCTTGCTCCCTCTTGCATAGTGGGCAAAGTCCGCAATTGTCCCAACCTCGCTTGGCCAAACGGTCGGCGGTCCAAACACGATTTTGAATTGCTAGCCAAGCAAAGAACTTGATTTTTGGTGGAGCCCAAACCTTCCAAATGGTTTTATTCATTTCTGTGCGTGCAATGTCCAAGAATTGTGCCCTATACGCCGAGGCTGTGGTGTATTCACCATTCGTTGTGTGCTTCCATGCGATGGAATCCACCCTATCCTCCTCGAGATGAACATTCCGAAGCAAGGCCCAAAGATGGATAAATTGACAGATATGCTCGAGTGAAAAGGAGGTCGAAATTTTGACTTTGTCAATCCACGCGCCCTCGATTAAGGCTTCGCGCACCTTCCAATTTTTCCTCGTAGAGCACTCAAAGATGAGTGGAGCCACATCTTTTGGTTTCTTACCAAATAACCAATGGGAGTCCCAAAAAGGCGCAATAGCCCCATTGCCAATAGTGATAGTGGTCGAAGCATAGAAGAGGTCCATGTCGTCCTCGTCACAGGGATTTCCCATTCCCACCCACATCCGATGGGAGTCATTCCACTCATACCAAGGCCATCGTAATCTTAGTGCACGGGAAAATTTCCCAAGATGAAGCACACCAAGGCCCCCTAGATCCTTGGGGCGGCACACTGTCTCCCAATTGACCTTGCACTTGGCTCCGGTCGTCCTGTCCGTCCCAGACCAGAGGAAAGCTCTCTCGATCTTGTTGATGCTAGCAAGCGTGTCGGGCGGGATGGTGAGGGAAGTGGCGTGAAAGATCACCTGCGAGGTGAGCACTGATTTGACAAGAACGCACCGACCCTTTGTGGTGATATTCCCACCTTCCCAAGAGACAAGGTTGCCTGCGACCTTGTCCACAAGGTATTGGCAGTCGACCCTCTTGAGCTGCCACACGGAGAGAGGAAGGCCCAAATACTTCACTGGGAAAGAGGCTCGGGAGGCCGGAAGCTCATGGAGGATCTTGTCCAAGTTCAAGCTCCCACATCTTATGGGGACGACAGAGCTTTTCTGGAAGTTTGTGCATAATCCCGTGGCCCGACCAAAGCAATCCAGGATGGTTGCAAGGTTCAAAACATCCTCCTTTAAAGGCTTGACAAAAACAGCCGCGTCGTCCGCATAAAGGGAGGTCCGGAAGCAAGTGCCACGCCCTCTGATCTTGTGAAGAATCCCGCAGCAAGTGGCCACATTAAGAACTTGTTGGAGAGGATCAATGGCAATGAAAAAGAGGAGAGGAGATAGCGGATCTCCTTGTCGAAAGCCCTTCCCGTGTTTGATGGCATTGCCGGGTATCCCATTTAGAAGGATTCTCGAGGAAGATGTCTTAAGAAGAGCGGTGATCCATCCCTGAACTTGCTTGGGAAGCCTCTCCTTTGAAGGAGGTTGAGGATGTATTCCCACCGCACAGAGTCGAACGCTTTGCGTATGTCAAGCTTGAAGAGGAGGAAAGGAGTCTTGCTCTTGTGAAGTCGTCGCGCGAGATTTCGCACATACATGAAGTTATCGTGGATACTTCGTCTCTTAATGAATGCGCTTTGGGCATGTGAGACAAGGTTGTTCATGAGGGGGGCGAGTCGTAGGGCAAGCACTTTAGCAATAATCTTGGCAATGGCGTGGATGAGGCTAATGGGCCTATAGTCGGTGATTCCTTCCGCCCCATCCTTTTTGGGCAGCAAGATGACATTTGCGGAGTTTAACCAATGGAGGTTTCCCACATGAAGATTTCCAAACAGATCGATGACACGCATGACATCAACCTTGATGATATGCCAACATTTTTTGAAGAATGCCCCTGTAAAACCATCCGGGCCGGGGGCTTTGTCACTAGGCATTTGTTTGATGGCATTCCACACCTCTTCTGTGGTGAAAGGGTCATCAAGGCCATGAAGATCTATTTCCTCAAATTCGAGGTTCTGCCAGTTGAAGTCCTTGGTTCGAGGGCCCCCTCTTCCAATGGCCTTGGTGAAGTGGTCATGAATGATTTTCTCTTTTTGCTCGTGGTTCGTAACCCAACCGTTGTTGTGTTTGAGGCGATGAATATGGTTTTTCCTCCTTCTCGCATTCACCCTAAGGTGAAAGTATTTGGTATTAGCATCTCCCGCCTTGAGATTGCTTGAGCGGGCACATTGCTTCTTTCTTGTGCGCTCAAGGACCGCCAAGCTAATGACCCTTCTTTTTAATCTTGCTCTTAGGTCCATCTCCTCAGCAGATAAAGTCCGTGACTCTTGAGCAACATCGAGCCTAAGGATAACCAACAACGCAGCATGTAGGTGCAACTCGGGTTTGGAAAACAAACTTCTACTCCACTCTGCCAATCTCATGCCAACTCTCTTGAGCTTGTGAAAAAGGATTTGGTAGGGCTCAGAATGGCCAGTGTGCGCAGCCCAAGCATTCTCGACAACCTCGGAGAAACCCGGGATGGAACACCAAAAGTTCTCAAATTTGAAGCTCCGAGGCCTACGAGGCCCTCGATCGTCGGCGAGGAGTAAAGGGCAGTGGTCCACTAGTAGAAAAGGGGCCAATGGTCCAGGCCGGCCCAGCCCATTAGTCCCGGTTCAATCCAGAACCGGGACCAATGGGGGCATTGGACCCGGTTCGTGAGCCCCAGGGGCCGGCCGGGCCACGTGGGCCATTGGTCCCGGTTCGGCTGGACCTATTGGTCCCGGTTGGTGGCACGAACCGGGACCAATGGCCCTCGCTCCTGGCCCACCACCATTGGTCCCGGTTGGTGGCCCGAACCGGGACCAAAGGACGACCATTAGTCCCGGTCCATTCCGCCAACCGGGACTAAAGGGTTGGTCCTCGTTGCGGCCAAAGTTTAGTTCCACCTCGCCAACCGGAGGGGAATCAGACCGGTTTATAAGCCCCTCCCTCTCTGCCTTATTGAGCTCCTCTGAAAATGAAAATGGATGCCCTTATATAGGGAATTTAGGCTAAATTCATACGAATTTCTCTTGAAATTTGTTATGAATTTAATTTGAATTTCCTCTATAAGTGCATCTATGCTCATTTCTGAGTAGCTTTTTATATAATTTTTTTCTTTTCTGCTATATTTATTTTTTTCTTTTTATTTCTGAGTTGTAATAAGTCATTAAAAATAAGCATCTATGCTCATTTTTTAGTAAAGTTAATCATAACTATTTTTTATTTTATTTATTTTTGAATTGTAATAAGTCATTACAAATAAGCATCTACGCTCATATTTTAGTAAAGTTAATCACAACTACTTTCTTTTCTTTTTATTTCTGAGTTGTAATAAGTCATTACAAATAAGCATCTATGCTCCTTTTTTAGTACAGTTAATCACAACTATTTTTTGCTTCAATTCATTTCTGAGTATCTTTTTATATAGTTTTTTTTCTTTTCTGCTATATTTATTTTTTTCTTTTTATTTCCGAGTTGTAATAAGTCATTAAAAATAAGCATCTATGCTCCTTTTTAGTACAGTTAATCACAACTATTTTTTGGTTCAATTCATTTATGAGTAGTTTTCTATATAGTTTTTTTTTCTTTTTTGCTATATTTATTTTTTTTCTTTTTATTTCTGAGTTGTAATAAGTCATTAAAAATAAGCATCTGTGCTTATTTTTTAGTAAAGTTAATCATAACTATTTTTTGTTCTATTTATTTTTGAATTGTAATAAGTCATTAAAAATAAGCATCTACGCTCATATTTTAGTAAAGTTAATCACAACTACTTTCTTTTCTTTTTATTTCTGAGTTGTAATAAGTCATTACAAATAAGCATCTATGCTCTTTTTTTAGTACAGTTAATCACAACTATTTTTTGCTTCAATTCATTTCTGAGTATCTTTTTATATAGTCTTTTTTCTTTTCTGCTATATTTAATTTTTTTCTTTTTATTTCTGAGTTGTAATAAGTCATTAAAAATAAGCATCTATGCTCCTTTTTTAGTACAGTTAATCACAACTATTTTTTGGTTCAATTCATTTATGAGTAGTTTTCTATATAGTTTTTTTCTTTTCAGTTATTTTTTTTCTTTTTATTTCTCAGTTGTAATAAGTCATTAAAAATAAAAAAGAGGTGCAATGCTTGTTAAATTGTTTCAAGCCTTTCGGAATAGTGTCAACTGCACTGCACATAGCTCTGTGCAGTCTACCGTATTCCTCAAGGCTTGAAGCTAACCAACGTGCAGGAGCATTGAGCCTCTTCGTCATCGTCTCTGCACTCAGGGCTTATAAACAGCTGCGAGTGCCTCTCGCTTGGCGAGGTGGGACTAAAAAAACAGCTGCAGGAAGAATCAAAATAAAATAAATAAATAAATAAAAGTGCCACCTAAAGGGCTACCACGGCCTGAATACGACTAGAAACCCAACAATGGGCCAGGATTCAGGCCCGCAATAGGCCCAATAGGCCCACAGGTACATATAGTGCGTTTAGGCCCGTAAGCCTGCATTTGAGAGGAGCTCGAGAGGGCAGCGGGACTGGTGCTTATAAACCACTCTCGAGCTCCCTCAGCTAGCGAGGTGGGACTAAACTTTCGTGCCGCGACGCGGGCAGCACATGGCCTTTAGTCCCGGTTGGTGGCACCAACCGGAAATAAAGGGTTGCATTGGTACCGGTTCGTGGCACCAACTGGTACCAATGCCCCCCTTTAGTCCCGGTTGGAGCCACCAACCGGGACCACAGGTCTTCATTTCCCGCGCCTTTGGGCTGCTGAAAAGAGGCCTTTGGTCCCGGTCGGTGGCTCCAACCGGGACTGAAGGGGCCATTGGTCCCAGTTGGTGCCATGAACCGGGACCGATGCTCTTCCTATATATACAGGACTTGGCAGTTTTTGATCTCTCCTGCTCCACTCTCGTCGCCGCGCGTCTCCCTGCCGCCACCTCGCCGTCGCCGCCCCGCCCCGCCACGCCCCGACGCCGTCGCCGCCCCGCCCCGCGCCGTCGCCGCCCGCGCGCCCCGCCCAGCCCGCCCGTGCCGCGCCCCGCCGCCCCGGCCCGCGCCGCCCCCTCGTCGTCGCCTTCGCTGTCGCCGTCGCCGTTGCCGTCGCCGTACGTGAGCACCTTGCCGTCGCCTTCGATTTTTTTTTTGTTAGATTTAATTAGATTTTTTTTGTTAGGTTAGATCTGTAGTAATTTAGATATATGTAGTTCATAGATTTTGTTGTTAGATTAGATTTTTTTTGGTTAGATTAGATGTGTAGCAATTAATTTGTTTATATTATGTTAGATTTTTTTGTTAGATTAATTACATTTTTTTGTTAGATTAGATGTGTGTAGTAATTTAGATATGTAGTTCATAGATTTTTTTTGTTAGATTAGATTTTTTTGTTAGATTAGATTTTTTTGTTAGATTAGATTAGATGTGTAGTAATTAATTTTGTTCATAGAATTTTAATGATTTTTTGTATATAGTTTAGATGTGTAGTAATAAGAAGTAGTTTATATATAGTTGTTAGATTAGATGTGTAGCAATTAATGATTTTTTTTGTTAGATTAGGTGTGTAGTAATAAGAAGTAGTTTATATATAGTTGAACTAGCTAGTTGATTTAATGATTTACTTTTGCTTATAATTATTGAATGCATGCTAATTTGAATACTATACTTTATTTTATGATTTGGTTTTGCTTATTTTATGATTTGATTTTGCTTATTGAATGCTCATATTGGATAAGTTCTCATTCATTCCCGTGTGCTAGACAATTTGATATAATAATGCATTCGGGAATGAAAGGAGGAGCTATGTACATCGATCATCGATAGTCAACCCGTGATTAATAATAATATCTAGTTTAATATTTGAATTATGAATGTAGGCCGGAAATGTCGTACTCATCGGACGACGAAAACCGCCCGGGGGAGTGCGACTGGTTCCACGACGACCGAGGTATCTCCGACAGGTTCATTGTGCTGGACGAAGATCGTCGCTTCAGCATTAAGCTCGAGGAGACCTTCGATGTTCATACGGTACGCAACCGACGATAAAAGTTTTTTTTCGTACTTACTCATGACTTCAACTATTTTAATCATGACAATATTTTTCATCTTTTCCAATTCGACTAGCTTATCCCATGCTTTGCAAGACGTTATGTCTTGGAGAGGATGGGTTTTGAAGACCATGAAAGTTTCGAAACCAAAAAAATTATCCTAAGTACCCATCATGGTGTGGATTTTCAAGTAAAGTTGTACAATGCTCAGAGTGTAACCCATTTTGGTTGTAAAAATTGGAAAGCACTTTGCAAGATGTATGGTTTTGATGAGGGTATGCGTGTTATCATGGATCTTGGTGATCCTACAATCGAGCAAGAGAGACCTACGATTTTCGTCCTTGTGGATACACCTCTAATTCTTCCCCCATGTGAGCTTAACATAGTTATTAAATAATTTATATTGTTTATTTCAAAATAGTTGACAACTTATTCTCCATTGACAGCTTATTTTCATTCTTCAAAGAATGTGCGGAAGATGGTAGACAGAACCTACTACACCGAAGGCTCCGAACTAACTTATCAGGAGAAAAATCATCTGGTCGCATTTTGTACTGATCTTGAGAATTACAATGCCTACAAT
The DNA here is from genome assembly GCF_018294505.1 of Triticum aestivum. Classification (NCBI taxonomy): domain Eukaryota; kingdom Viridiplantae; phylum Streptophyta; class Magnoliopsida; order Poales; family Poaceae; genus Triticum; species Triticum aestivum. The sequence continues at coordinate 61,286,868 of NC_057801.1, read as the reverse complement.
CGAACTCCTCAACATTATGGTAAATACGTGCCACTAGTGCACGTGTTGAACTACGGTAACTACCATGAAGATACCCTGGTAAGATTTTTGTACTATTACAGCATCCGTGCATCTTTTTGCACACTTCTAAAACTAGTACATCATATCATTGCTAACTACGAAATTATTACTATGTTTTTCAACAGATAATCCCGAATGATTGTGTGCCTCATCTGATGTATACACACGGTAGCCTTCATGTTTTGAACATACAACCAGGTCGTCCTACAAATCTTAACTGTCCATACCGGGTTTCTAAAATAAGTGGAGACCTGAGAATCAAAGAATGGAAAAAATGTATGGACAGTCGTAAGGAGATTCTTGGAAGCAACATTCAGCGAAGGGCAAAAATTGGAGACAGGATGATCGCCATTCTTCATAATGGAGAGTCAGGGTCTATATTATTTTATGCTATTTTACCTTAAGGGTGTTTAGGTCCTACCTGATACTGATGATCATGTGTTAAGAACAATTATGTAGGGTTGGGTTCGATGACTATGAGGATGATGATCGTATGACTTATTATTAATAACGAGTAGAAGTTGTATGATGATGCATGATTAGTAGGACGAGTACTTGTTATTATATATGCTGATGTATGCGAGCATGCATGAGTTATTATATCAGCGGGTAAAATGAACATATATAGCAGCAGCGTTGGTAAACCAAGGATGAAGTTATAAGAGAGGACACTTCTCTCTATTAGCTAGCTAATATAACAACCTAAAAATAACCCCCAAAACCCCTAAAGCAGTCAATTTCCAAAAAAAAACATGGACTTTTGGTCCCGGTTGGAGCCACCAACCGGTACCAAAGGCCCCCTGACTGGGCTCGACGCACAGAGCCACGTGGAGGCACATTAGTCCCGGTTCTAGTTTGAACCGGGACTAATGGGTGGAGGTATTAGTAACGGCCCATTAGTCCCGGTTCATGAACCAGGACTAAAGGCCCTCACGAACCAGGACTATTAGGTGTTTTTTTACTAGTGGTCAGAGAGCGAGGAGGAGAGCGCATGTAGCACATGGGTGTCAAACTGAATGTCCCAGTCGGAGTATTGCACATCTAAGTCCTATGCCATTGATCTGATGCGGAGATTCGTGTGGCTATTTTTCTTTTTCTTTTCCTTTGATTGTGTTACTTAGATGTGCAATAATTAGGATGTGCCCTAGATATGTCTATGAGTTGCCTGTGGTGCTCAATTTTTTTCCTCTTGTTTTCCCCAGGAGATACATATCAAAGTGTTCGGCATGCAGAGATATGAATGTGGGCAGATATGAACACCATATAACTATGATCGAGTGGAGCATATGATCGAGTGGAGCATATGCCTATACTCAATCGTAGCATGAACACCATATAACTGAATGCATAAGTAAGTTCGAAAGAATGTCATTGATCATATCTAGAATCTTACTGGCAACTAGCTAGCTAGCAAGTTGGATAATAAAACATTGAAATTCGGCAAAGTCGTATTTTCCAGAAAGGAAGAATATATCATAGCCTGAGAAGATTTGTGAAAGAAAAAGGAATTCTGCTTCAAGAAAAATCAGCGCAAAAATGAAAATCGGATAGCCGGCGTGTTGACTCTTCCCCAGATGCAAATTAAACAAGTCAAGCGAGCACCAAAAGTTTATGCCAACATATAGGATAATAGAAGCATGCAATGATCAGCAGAGCAACAACACATACGTAGATCAAGATATCAGTTTTATTGCAGTAATAAGTCGATGAAAAGCACAGGCCTACTTTCAATATCTATACGAGTAGGCAACTAAGCATAGCTAAATTGAGCATATTTAGCGAGCATGGTGGGTTAATTAAGCGGCAGGAACTACTTCCCGGTTGCAAAAAGCACACCTATACTACACATTCATACTAGCTCTTGGCCGGCAGGTTCCAGGTTCGTTTCGCCGGGCGACCAGGCACGAACGTGCACTTCAGGCGGCAGGCGCGCAGTCATAGTCGTCATCATCGTCGTCGCCGTCCGACTCGGCCTTCCTGTGTCGCCCGCCGCACCAGGCGTCACACGGCGCGGCCGCGTAAACGGCATAGGCGGCAATGCCGCCGTCTTGGACGACGTGGCTCATGACCTTCGACGCCGGCGCCATGAGAAACTAGCTAGTTTGAGTACGTATGCGGCCGAATCACAAGCTTGAAGTCTAAGCGCAAGCAGCAGCTGGTACCGGCAGTGGTGTTGGCGGGGCTAATGCTAGTTGTGTTGGTGTCTGATATCTGCAGAGTATAGCCGCGTGTGGCGTGGGTTTTATAGGACGACAGGATGTGTGGGGAAATGTGGCCGCACGAGGCCGGGAGCGCTGGGAGCGTGCGTCGGACATGCCGCTGCGTGCAAGGCCATGGCGCGGCACGGGCACGTCGCCGCACACTCAGCAGCCGGGGAGCCTCGCCGGCACTACCATGCCACTGACAGGTGAGCGCCCGGGACCAGCGCGGTCTACATGCCAGTGGCTGCGGCGGCCCCGGTGCCGGGTGGCCCTGACCGCCGACGTGGAGGAAGGAATCGCGAGGACGATGGCGGGCCACGCCGGCAGCGAGCTAACAGGAGGTGGAAAGGGCTAGCTAGATTGCTAGCACCGTCGACGCAGATCTGTGTAGACTAGTCCAGGGAGCCTTTGGCAACGGCATCTCGATCGGGTGATATTTCCCACTTTATTGCAATTCGGTGCGGATATACATATATTCTGTCGCCTGCATGCCCGTAAGTTTGCGTCTGCTTCATCCGGCGATCAATGTTAATCCCAGTCGCCACACCAGCGGTACGTACTATGAACAAAGACGATTAGGTAGATTGATTGATGACCATGGTTGATCCGTCGTTGCCCAATACGACAGTGCCGCACGTAGTGCTGATTATTAATGCTGGAATCGGCAATGTTGTCTAGTGCCAGAAGATTGCCCGTTTAAGCCGGAGCTTGGCAATGAGCACCCCCATCAGTAAGAGCATCTATAGTCGGCCTCCTCAAATCCTTCTCAAACATCCGCACACATGTCTGATCAGTATTCTTTTTTAAGAACAACCATGTATTCATTCATAATAGTAGTAACATACAACATACATGGCTTCTCTTTGAAACAGTCCAGACAGACAGCACACAAGGAAATTTACATCACCATCACCAAATAATCCAACCGCCGCCATCACGGAAGTGTTCGCCGGAGGAGAGAAACATAGGCCCCCAACTTGCCAACACCCACGATAGTGCCATAGCATTCAAGCTACGTTATGAGCCTCTGAATAGGCGCCGTCATAATTGGCGACGCACAAGTCAATGTGGGTTGTCAATCGAAGAAAAACTCCACACATCTTGGATCACGGTCCTGAAGATCTCGACTGGCAGAACAGCCGAAAAACTCTAGAACCGGCAACCATCTTCCACTGCCAAATCTCCATATGGACCATCCCTTGGACAAGCCCGGCGCTACAGTATCTGACGACTCCAAGACACAAACTTCCAGCTCCACGACGATGCTGGAGACGCAGCCGATGCAACGCTGACGAAGCCGAAGAAACAAGAACCTGAGAAAGATCTCCACCGACGTCTTGAGGAACTCGCTCGAACACAAAACCATGGCTCCTCGACGCCGATGAAGAACGCCGGCATCGACGGAGCGCAGTCACCCAACATACATATCCTAAACCTATCTACAGACGGGCCAGAAGAAACCGGGATCCCCCACCCCTCGCTGCCGCCAGAGCGACAAGCGGAGGGAAGGGGAGCCATTGCCAACGCCCTTGTCGGCAAGAGAGAGCAGGAATAGTTCACCCCACCAGATCGCCTCTCTGGGCAGTTATAGCGTTGGTACTCTGATTGATCGGTTTTGTGGTTCTCCTGGGCATGTTCTCTGATCAGTAATCGAACATGAGAGAATAACAGAGAAGGAAAAAAAATAGCCAAATTGGCCCCTCATATTTTCAATAAAGGATGAATTTCAAAAGTGATGTTCTAATCCCGAACTCACATGAGCTTGGGTGAACAGTAAAATAAATTTTTTTTAAAAAATTTAACTTCTTTTTTGTGTGAAACTTTGACAAATGTTTTCATAGCTTGCGAAACTTCATGACCAGATGACACTAGTGTAAAATGTGACGAGAAAACAAAATCGATGCTCCAAAATGTTATGAGAAAATTCCTTATATAACACTGTTTTAAATTTTGTTTCCCTATTTGACACTCAAATTTTTTTCTTCCTTATCTAACACCATGTCTAAATTTTTATGCCCTTTATGACACTTTCGTCCATTTTTAGCCTTAGTGGTGTTAAATGACACCTGAAAAGACCTATTTGTCCCTCATGTGGTATGTGACAAAAAAATTATGTGGTAATTTAGCTTCAGTATATGCGACTCTGTCTGGATGGCAAGCCTGTAGATCTTCCATTTTATATTCTTAACCCCAATATACTAGTGTGCCGAGTATATACGGGAAGTTTTGCCATCAATTGAGTGCTCCATTGAACCGACTTTAAGTCAGGCTGCCATTCAAAAGGCTGGACGCAACATGTTGCATACAGCCTCCCATGGATGCTCCCCGGCGAGACCTGACAAATCGATTTACACCCGTACACACCTTGTTGTTTTGCAATTCAGTATAAATTTTTCGGACCAATGCTTCTTGATGTCAGTATAAATTTGTTTAGATCATGAATAGCTACAAAAAATGCTAGTTGTAACGTAGTGTATATATGTATGTACCCAGCCCCTTTATAACAACCCCGACGGCGCGGTCTCAAGGAATGGTGATAAGGGTGGTGCAGGAGCTGTATTCAGGGATCACGCCGGGGCGTTCAGGGCTGCTTTTTGCCAGTTTTTACCAAACATTGTTGACCCTGAGATGGCTGAAGTGCTAGCGTGCAGACGAGCTGTTCAAGTGGCGACTGAATTGTAGGTTCAGAGGGCTCATTTTGAACTAGATTGTCAGGCAGTGGTGCAGATGCTTAACAATCCAGAAAGGAATTTGTCCGCTGTAGGACCTTGGGTGCAGGATATCAAAATGATGTTGAACACACTGGAGGAAGCAAAGGTGTCGTGGGTTCGTCGTTCTGGGAATGTAGCCGCTCATAAACTTGCTAGAGTAGGTGTAGGAGAGAACCGATCGAAGATTTGGGTGAACTCACCACCAAACTTTATTTTGGATGTAATAGCAGACGAGATCCCTAGTTTCGTTTAAATAAAGCGGCATGATTTCCCCTCAAAAAAAAAAAACCTGAGTTGAGATCGAAAGAAAGACCGTGTGGCCATCATCAATCGCCTCGTGTGTTCGTGTTACGGTGTTAGCTAGCTTCCTCCAATACATATAGCTGGTTAGCTAGCCAGCCAAAGTAGAATCATCAAGCGAGAGAACGGCTGCTAGCTTCCTCTGGCACGTACATACGTCCAACTAGAATCAATCCACCTGCCCGCCTACTTATTTCTTGTGTACGTGCTAGCCTCGTACGAAACCCATTAGCTCGGAAAGTACCATGCATGAATGTACGTCGGAAAGCACCCTGCTACAACGCCGTCGAGGTCAGGACCAAAGGTCAACATAAAACGAGTCGGCCCGATACACACATACACGTAAATTTTTGGTCACATACACATTAAGGGCAAATATGTCTTTTCAGGTGTCATTTAATACCACTAAGGCTAAAAATGGACGAAAGTGTTATAAAGGGCATACAATTTAGACTCAGTATCAAATAAGGAAGAAAAGGTTTTCCAGTGTTAAATAAGGCAATAAATTTTAAGACAGTGTTAAATAAGGAATTCTCTCTAAATACAAAGGCACTGCTCACTTTCTTCACTCCGTCACATTGGAAATTCTAGTTGCAGAATTACAATGTTATATGCTCATCTGCTGTTCTTCATGAATTGCAGACCCCTACAAAGGCAGTAGGATGCCCAGCGCACGCACTAGGGGAGACCTGCCCCTCAGGTTCCTGCAGGTAAATCAAAACTCAAGTTGGTGGTTGTCGATGTAGGAGATATGCACATGATAACAACGATATGTTTCATTTCTTGTACAAAGTTGCTATCCATATATAGGTCTTGAAAGTCGCTATCTGTCTACCGTTTATTCCATTGTTCTGAGTTATGATGGTGATTTGTACAGAGATTGCTTACATGAAGACAAAGACATACATTCCCATTTTCAGAAACCTAAACTTTACTTTTTGAAATATTTTTAGTTGCTCCTTCATATTACAACTGCTAAACTGCCATCGGCCCCTCAAAAACAAAAGCATGCACAGGATTATCCATAGGATGTGTGTTGAATGAAATAGAGAGCATGAGCATGATCCACAGAATCTGTATTGTACAGGGCAACAAGAGCCCACTGGAGGTTGCAACTCAAGTGGCAAAAGAAGCTGATGAGTACAATGGATTCAACCTTATACTAGCTGATCTAACGAGGAATGTCATGGTCTATGCGTCAAACCGGCCAAAGGGGCAACCTGCGATGATTCAGCTCGTCTCACCAGGACTCCATATGTTGTCCAATGCAAGGCTAGACAGCCCTTGGCAGAAGGTAACAGAACTACTCCATGTCCAATGGACACCTTACAAATTGATAGAACTCCCAGAGTGCCACAGAAATATAAGTGCACATGATGCTGTTGTTTGATAAAATACTGGAAGAACATCAGTAGCAAGCTAAAAATGTTGAATATCCAATGAGGTGTCCTTTGTTGATTTTACTTGTACTGCACTGAGAATCCTGAAGGAGACTTTTGAGCTGGAAAAGATGTGAGAAAGCAACATGAAAGCCATTTCAAGAACTTCCCTGGTTATAGAGGGCAGTGCATTTAACTCAATTAATAGCCTGCATGTACAAGAGCAAGACAGTAGATAGCAGTATAGCACATGATTGCAAGCCACTCTGTCTTAGGGACCATTCAGTATACTATAAGAATCTGCCCAAGGAATGCAGTGCAGGCAATTTTTCATCATTGCATATATTGCTTGTAGGCAATTCGCCTCGGTAAAAACTTCAGGGAGTTTATAAGGAAGCATGGTGAAGATGAAGTTGAAACAAAGGATATAGCTGACAGACTAATGACTAACACCACGAGGCTGATAAAGATAGGCTGCCGAACACCGGTTGTGATCCCAACTGGGAGCACGGTCTGAGCTCCATCTTCATCGAGGTGCAAACTGACAAAGTGAGCATAAAATCATTGACTTATTTCAGTTTACAAGTACATTCAGAGTTGAATTATCTGAAAATTATTCCTATTAACCACTAAAATAACACGTAGGTGTTCTAGTACAGAACCCTATATCGAGACAGCAATGCTATATTATTTACATTTTTTCACATGATTCTGTTTTTGCAAAGGGGCTCTATGGGACAAGGAGCACAGCAGTTCTTTCAGTGAACTATGATGGAGAAGCTAGCTTAAGTACTTCGAGAGTGGAAGGACCACACAGTGTATTACCAGATAGGGTAGCCAATGTGCACCTAAAGACGGGAGCCTCAAATAAGAAGAAAGAATGAATAGCTACCATTGTGCATGCTGTTATTTCGACAGCTGCGCTTCAAGATCACATAATGATATCTAATTATGGCGATTAAATTATTTACTGTGCGTGGATTTATCAATTCAGAGACAGATAGTCACATTGTTGAATATATATACATAATAATAATATGATATGTGTATAATGTATCTACAGACTTCATGTTGCCACCTTTGCCTATGATCATACATGCTTTACTACAGACATTGTACCTTCAGTTCTTCAATACAGTAGATATCGACTCTGATATTTACTAAATGTATACTTAAGACCTGAATGTATTCAAGAACTAAACACTGAAACTATATAAGGAAAAAACTCTGGGCCACTATTTGAAGAAAATGTGTCTAGTGTACCTCTTTTCTTCAATAGGCTGGAGCGCGGTGGTCATTCAGAAGTTTCTAGTCCTGCAGTCCTTGAGAAGACAGAGAAAAGACCAGTCCAGAGCATACCATAATATGATGTCTGCACTCTGCAGTCAGATACAGTTGTATGGATATATGTATGCACCATTTCTAGAAATCTTTCCAAATTGCACAAGAGTACCGGCACAGTTTTGCAATAAGATGAGAAGTTACACATCACCAATAGGGGTACAGAGAAATATTTAGCTTTATTGTCGGAATCTCAGCTTGTATGCAAGTAGGCTAGAGAGAACTGTGAAGCCTAGTATTACACCCAAATAGTTGAAAACTACAGTTCCTCCTGTGTGATCTTGTTCTTCCTTATACGCTTCTTCTTCTCTGCGCGGTTCACATCGCTGCTCACGGCACTGCTGGGCTATCCACCTTGTAATGACTGACACCACGAGGGCTGATAAAGATAGGCTGCCAAACACCGGTTGTGATCCAGACTGGGAGCATGGTCTGAACTCCATCTTCAACGAGGTGCAAACTGACAAAGTGAACATAAAATCTTTGACTTGATTGCAGTTTACAAGTACATTCAGAGTTGAATTATCTGAAAATTATGCCTATTAACCACTAAAATAACACGTAGATGTTCTAGTACAGAACCCTATATCGAGAGTGCAATTGTATATTTGTTTACAGTTTTCACACATTACTGTTTTTGCATAGGGGCTCAGTTCTTTCAGTGAACTATGATGGAGAAGCTAGCTTATACGATAAGTACCTTGAGAGTGGTATATGGAAGGACCACACAGTGCATTAGAGCATTACTAGTAGTACCCCTAAACCCTCAAACCCTTAAAAATAACCGCTTTTTTACGGGTTGCAACAAAAAAAACGCAAAGACTAGAACCCCTAAACCCTCAAACCCTCAAACAAAAGTAAGGGTCCAACCCTCAAACCCAATTTCAAACCGTAGAAGTGAGGGTTGGAGGGGGGCGCTCGACCCCAGCCCGCACTCCCTTCCCCCGTCGCGCGGGAGGGAAGTTTCCCCTCCCCAACCTCCCGCTTCCTCCCTCCCACGCCGCCGGCCGTCGCCCGCCCCAAATCCGGCCGGCCCCCCGCCTCCCCTCGACGCCGCCGCCGTTCCCCGCCGCCTCCCGCCCCGCGCCCGGCCCCGGACGCCCCGCCCCGCGCCCGGCCCCCGGCCGCCCCGCCCCGCGCCCCGGCCCCCGGCCGCCCGCCCCGCCGCCTCCCGGCCCGGCGTCCCGCCCCCCGGCCTCCTGCCCCGCCGCCTCCCGTGCCCCGGCCCCCGCCCCCCGGCCGCCTCCCGCCCCCAGCCGCCTCTCGCCCCCCGACCGCGCCCCGCCCCCCGCCCGCCCGCCTCAGCCGTCGGCCCCCGGCCCCCGCCCCCTAGTCGCCTCCCGCCCCCAGCCACCTCCCTCCTCAGGCCTCCTCGAGCCACCGCGCCAGAGGCCAGGCAGGCCAGAGGCAGCCGCGCCGCTGCCCTGAGCTCCCCGCAGGTATGCTTTCCTTTCTTTCTTTTTGTTTTATGTTTTTCCTTTTTGATTCATTGTTGGCACTCACAATTTATTGTTTGTTGTATTGTGTAGATGGAGGTGAACAACAACGACATGGACTCGTTGTCCGATTCGTCGGGTTGGTCGTCATCCGACGATTCGGACATTGATGAGTTGTTGCAAGACGATGACGTCGAGATGATGAGCCTCCTCATCGACGTGCAATCCTTTGAAAACCGCGTGAAGCTGATGGATCAGAGGAGAGGGTCGAAGATGGGGCGAGTCACCATCTACCGGAACCGCGCTCTCGGACACGAACATTTGATGGAAGACTACTTCTCCGAGGTACCTACGTACCCTCCTCGTCTTTTCCGCAGAAGGTACCGAATGCGGCGTAGTTTGTTTGTGAAGATTGTCACCGATTGTGAGGCCGCCTCATATTACTTTAAACGTCATAGATCCGCCGCTGGTATCATGGGGTTTAGTGCATATCAAAAGATATCGGCGGCAATGCGGGTACTCGCTTACGGCATACCCGCGGATTATACCGACGAGTATCTTCGCATTGGGCAAGATACAACCACGGAGTCAGTCCGTAGGTTTGCCAAGTTGGTCATCCGGTTGTATGGTGAGCAGTATCTTCGGGCACCAAACGAGGAAGATACAAAGAGATTAATGGAAATGAATGAAAAAAGGGGATGGCCGGGGATGCTAGGTAGTCTTGATTGCATGCATTGGAGGTGGAAAAATTGCCCAAAGGCATGGCACGAAATGTATTGCGGTAAAAGCCGTGATGCTACCATTGTGCTTGAGGCCGTAGCATCTCAGGACACATGGATTTGGCATGCATTTTTTGGATTGCCGGGAACACTCAATGATATCAATATCCTCAATAGATCTCCTTTGTTCAAAAGATTAATTTCTGGGGATGCTCCAGCTTGCAACTACAAAATCATGGACAATGAGTACTCAATGGGATACTATCTCACCGATGGCATCTATCCCGAATGGGCAACTCTTGTGAAGTCCATCAAGGAGAAAAATGGGGTGCCCTTGACAAGAAAAGAGGCTCATTTTACCAAGGCACAAGAGGCAGCCCGCAAGGATGTTGAGAGTGCTTTCGGTGTTTTGCAAGCAAGGTTTGCCATAGTTCGTGGTCCAGCCCGGTTTTGGGACAAAAAGACCTTGATGAACATCATGAAATGTTGTGTGATTCTACACAACATGATCCTAGAGGATGAGAGAGGGTTAAACCTCCCCTGTTTCTATGACAATGTTGGTATCCATGTGCAACCGGAAAGAAACCCTTCTCGCATACACGCTTTTCTTCAAGCACATCGTCAGATTGAGGATGCAACCACTCATGGTCGGCTCCGGGATGATCTAGTAGAGCACCACTGGCAGTTGGATGGGCGGCGCATTGGCCCATGATGTATCTTTGTTTTACTTTTCTATGTCCTATTTGATTTGAACAATTAGTGTAATTTGCTCAAACATTGTTGTAATAATTTGAATGATTATTGTTTTATTCGGTGTTGTAATAATAACTAGAATGATTATTGTTTTATGTCAACTGTGATGGAATTTGTGATATGCCATATGATGAAATGTGATGAAATGTGTGCTATATGAAATGAGAGTTTTAAAAGTTGGGGTTGAGGCAAAGACTAGAACCCTCAAGTCCAACCCTTAAAGCAGTTTACGGGTTGGGTTTGAGGGTTCTAGTCTTTGCCCCTGTTTTTCAACCCTTAAAAGTGTCAAAAACTGGCACTTCTCAACCCTTAAACTGCTATAAGGGTTTGAGGGTTTGAGGGTTCTACTAGTAATGCTCTTACCAGATAGAGTAGCCAATGCGCACCTAAAGGCGGGAGCCTCAAATAGGAAGAAAGAATGAATAGCTGCCATTGTGCATGCTCTTATTTCCACAGTTGCGCTTTAAGATCACATAATGATATCTAATTATGGCGATTAAAATGTTTACTGTGCATGGAATCAATTAAGAGACAGACCCAGTCAAATTGTTGAATATATATATATATATACATGATAATAATATGATATGTGTATTTTTAGTATTTACAGACTTCATGTTACTACAGACATTGTACCTTCAGTTCTTTGATACAGTAGATATCGACTCTGATGTTTACTACATGTATACTTAAGACCTGAATGTGTTCAAGAACTAAACACTGAAACTATATAAGGAAACAGTCTGTGCCAATATTTGAAGAAAAATGTGTCTAGCATACCTCTTTTCTTCAGTAGGCTGGAGCGCGGTGGTCATTCAGAGGTTTCTAGTCCTGCAGTCCTTGAAAAGGCACAGAAAAGTCCAGTCCAGTTCAGTTGTATGGATATATGTATGCACCATTTCTAGAAATCTTTCCAAATTGCACAAGAGTACCGGCACAGGATTGCAATAAGATGAGAAGTTACACATCACCAATAGGAGTACAGAGAAATATTTAGATTTATTGTCGGAATCTCAGCTTGTACACAAGTAGGCTAGAAAGAACTGTGAAGCCTAGTATTACACCCCAATAGTTGAAAACTACAGTTTCTCCTGTGCGATCCTGTTCTTCCTTATACGCTTCTTCTTCTCTGCGTGGTTCACATCGCTGCTCACGGCACTGCTGGGCTATCCACCTTGTAATGGTTCTTTCATGGACAACCAGCTGTTCCAAACAATCTGGGGATCCCAGTTCACAGACATTGCTGGAGATTGTCAGAACCAGCAGCGTCTTGGCCACACTGCCAGAAGCTCGGAGTGCACAGAGTAGATCAGACCACACCTTCAGGCGGCCACACCTACCGCCAAACCCCGATCCTTCCGGAACCACAACCACAGCAAACTCCGAGTGGACGAGCGCCGGGTGATGACGGTAAGCGACAAAATCCGTGCCATACTGCAAACCTGACCGCACCACCCAGTTCTTCGACCTGAGATGCGAGTATGCCCTGTACATCTCGGGAAACGACTCTGATGCGGAGCATAGGTGATCCCACAGCTCCCCTTGGCTCATCAGGTCCTTGCTCGCTGACTCGACCACGATGCACTCCAAAGCATGGCGAAGGTAGAAGACCTCCTCGGCGCCCAGCTGGAACCACTGCTTCTCGGCTCCGGCATTCTCCAGTGCCCGGCCAAAGGCGGCGCGGCTCAGAAGCGCGGCTTGCTGCGGGTTCACGGCAAGAACCGCATCCCCGCCCCCGGTAGATAAAGTCGCCACGAGCTTTGATCCTTTCAGTGAAGACCGGAGCTTGGCAACAATGCTTGACATGGGTTGGGCTGCTGCCAGAGCCGCGAAATCCTTGCCGTCTTTGCCCTTCTTCCATCTTGGACCAGAAATGTCCATAAGCTGGGAACACAGAAGACACAGGCCTTAAGATTTTTTATAAGAAAAGTATACAGGGGAAATGTTAATCTGTGCTGGTGCGAATGAGAATGATTCGCCAGCTCCCTCCCTCGAGTCTGCTCTCAAACAAATCGCCAAATCTCTTGCTAGTATAAATGAGAATGATTCGCCAGCTCCCGCAATGACTCGGTGGCATATCACCTGCTGGCCGATCCACGCTCATACGGATACGACAGCCGAAAGCAAGATCATGTTGACCGCATTTTTACTACGGGTGTCGGGACGAACCTGAGGCGGGGCGGAGAGGAAGCGGCAGCGGCAGCGGAGGCGCGCGAGGGCCAAGATGCTGTCCGCCGATGGGCGACGGACGGGGTATGGGACGGGTTGGCGGCGGCACGGGGGGGGGGGGGGGGGGGGGGGGCAGGCGCCGGCGTTGCTCTCTCCTCAGGCTTTGTGGCGGCGGCCGCCGGCACGGGGAAGGCAGGAGGGAGCTCTCTGCGTCAAGTTGCCCTTGCTTCACCCGGAAAAAAAGGGTTGCCCTTCTTTCGCACAGATCGACCGAGCGGGCCGGCCCGCTCGAACTACTGTCCGACTCGGTCTAGTTAGCCACGCCTGATTTTTTTTTTTCCCTGTTCAGTTTTCTAACGTTTTTTTAGAAAGAAAGTATACAAATCACCTCAAATCCATTCTTTGGGATACATACCCCCTAAACAAAAAACGGAACAAATAACACCCGCAAATCATCAAAACCGGGTTAATAACCACTTGAGTGGTTTCTGTCTAACTTTGAGTGGTTTTTGTCCCTGATTAGACGCTGATTGGGCAAAAAACTCTAAGTAGGCTACTCTGGGTCCCATTAGTCAGATATCCCTTACTTCTCTCTCTTTCTCATTTCTCTTTCGCGAAAATTCCCCAATGAATAAAGTTGGGGGAAAACCTTGTTCCTCCTGAACCGCAATCCATGTAGGAACACTGTCTTTGTGAAGCACTAGAGATGGGAGCTCCCGCGACCGCCTTGGGCGCCGGGTAAGCGCGGCGGCCGCCGCCTGATCTCTCCGTCCCGGCCGCCTCTGTCCCTGCTGAGACCAGATCCGGGGTCTGCTTCGCATGCTCTCTTCCTTCCCCTGGCAGCTGCAGAAGGCTGCCCGCATGCTCTCGTGCTCGTGTCTCTCCGAGCTCGCGACGGCAACTCCGACCACGCCGCCCGCGGCCACCGCTCCTGCCGCCGCGCTGGCCGCGGTCGCCCTCGCCGTCCGTGGGTCTGATCCGGCCATTGGGGGTCGGATGGCTCAAGCTCGCCCCATCCCCAAGCCCGCGACGGCCCGCCCCCTGCCAGATCCAGTTCGGGGGGAACTGGTTCTGGTTGCTCCGCTGACCGAGCCGCCTATGGCGGGCCGCAGCCCCATGGATGGGGTCGGGGTGGTGATGGAGCTCGGGTCTGCGTCGTCGTCTTCGCCTCCGACACCCCTGCCTGCCATCCCTGTTGCTGCCACCGGGGGTGCCGTCGACCAGCTGCAACCCCCACCGCCGGTGTCTCTAGTAGCTGTGACCATGCTGGCCTCCTGTGCAGCAGCGCCGACCGCCTCCGGAGGTGTGGATTCTGGCGAAGCTCGTGGAACCGGCGATGGGTGCGATGACGCGACGATGCCATAGAAGTTGGAGTCTCCTCTGCTTGGTCCATCTTCGGCGTCGGCATGCAAGGGCCTATCTGCTGCTGCTGCCGCTCTTGAAGCCGAGGTGGGCTGGGAGCATGTGGGTCGGGGGCGCCGTTCCGGCCAGGGCTCTCCTCTCGAGCCATCGAGGGAAGGCCTCGAGCGTAGCCTCGCCTTCAAGCATTGGGCTCGAGGGAGGTGCTTTCGTTTCCTTGAGCGTGGCCATCAAGTCAGTGCATGTCGTGAGCCTTTCAGATGCATTCGCTGTCGTCGCCCTGGATATCGGGAGTTCTGTCGTGCTTCCTCTCCGGTCGCTTGCAATCGCTCTCCGATCACTCGTGCTCCTCTCCAGCGGAGCCGCTCCTCGTCCATCCAGGCTTGTCCTTCGCTGACCAGGAGTTGGGATGAGGTTGTGGGCCACTCGTCGCCGTGTGTGTCGGTGCCGCCAAGGTCCCAATCTGGGTGTTGCAAGGATTCCAATGACATCGCCTCTTTGGTCTCTGCTTTGGAGTCGCAGCTTGCCCTGCTGCGCACGGAGCTCCTTCAAGAGGTTGAGTTGCTCCGTGCTGAGCTTCGCGGCGCTTTAGCCAAGCTTGAGGTTGCGTCGGTTGTGCCTTTGC
This sequence comes from Triticum aestivum, assembly GCF_018294505.1. Lineage (NCBI taxonomy): Eukaryota > Viridiplantae > Streptophyta > Magnoliopsida > Poales > Poaceae > Triticum > Triticum aestivum. Next base: position 61,271,815 of record NC_057801.1, on the reverse strand, counting down.
TACCCGAGCTCCAGGTTGGTTCCATTGTTGAGGATTCAGAAGGTTTCTTTGAAGATTTTTCTCCTCGTGCTCTGCATGTGACACCGCTTGTTCGTGGGAGCGCGGTTATCACCGAGGTCGTAGCTCCGGTTCTGCAAATTATGCCTGAGTTGTACGAGCTTTGTGGGGAATCATCTATAGTGTTACCAATGGAGCTGAGTGCATTGGAGTCGTTGGCGGTGGCCATGACACCCTCACTTCCACCGTCAGAGTCCTGTCAGTCGCCGCCTTTGTGGATTATGGAGACTTGGTTGGTTCTGTCACTGCCTCATCTATGGCCATTGGGCATGTGGCGTCTTTGAGTGGCGAGGTTGATGAGACAGGTGTGTTGGCGCCTAACTCCGAGGCTCTATCATGTGAGCAACTGGTGACGCCTGAGTCCATCGTGTCAGTGGTACCTATGACTGATGATGTTGAGGTGGTTGGTATGTTGGCGCCTGATCCTTCGGAGCGCAACCAGCCGCTCGTCTCTATGGAGCATGGAGGTTCCGATGTTGTAGTCACCCACTCGCACGTGACCGTTGGGCAGGTTTCTGTGCGTGACAAGGTCAATGACATTCTCTTCGATTTAGAGCGTCACAGCTTGCTCAAACGTTTGGAGAGGGTGAGCCCTGGATCTGGCAAGGCGATTGTGGAGGAGGCTCTCAGGAGCAAAGGAAAGAAGAGTGAGGCCACAGGAAAGGCGTCCGCAGCTGCTTGATGGATGGTTATCAGTCTCTTGGGTTGTCCTTATGGTCTGGCCTGTATTCCTGGAATTGGTGGTGCATGTGGTCTTCGGCCGACTTACCCTCGTTGGGGTGTCTTTGTGATGTAGGTCATTGATACGGTACCGGTGAAAGTAACACAGACAATGAACAACATGTTGAATGCTCCATACAGTAAGGATGAAGTGAAAACTGCGCTGTTTCAAATGTTCCCAATTAAGGCTCCAGGACCGGATGGTTATCCAGCACATTTCTTTCAACATCATTGGGAAATTTGTGGTGATGATGTAACAAAGGTGGTCCTGAAAATAGCAGAAGGAACTGAATCTGCGGAATGCATCAACGAGACGATTTTGGTTCTCATACCAAAGGCAAAAAATCCAACACTATTGTCCCAGTTCCGGCCAATAAGCTTGTGTAATGTTTTGTACAAGATTGCTTCCAAAGTTATCTCTAACAGATTGAAGTTAGTTTTGCCTGACATCATATCAGAGGAGCAATCCGCTTTTGTTCCAGGCAGGTTGATCACAGATAACATCATCACAGCCTATGAGTGTTTGCATTTTATGAAGAGGAACAAGGCAAAGAAAAATCAATCTTGTGCTTTGAAACTAGACATGATGAAGGCGTATGATAGAGTGGAGTGGCCTTACTTAAGGGCTATAATGTTGAAGCTGGGTTTTACTGAAAGATGGGTAAACATTGTTATGGGTATGGTAACAACTATTGAGTTTGCAGTTTTATTCAATGGCAAGAAGCTCAGTAGCTTTAAACCTTCAAGAGGGATCAGACAAGGGGACCCAATATCTCCATACTTGTTCTTGTTAGCAGCAGAGGGCATTCGTACCTTTTAAAATCCAAGAGTGAGTCATCCAATTTGGGTGGGCTACAGGTAGCGCCTACGGCGCCACCAGTAAACCACCTCTTATTTGCTGATGATAGCCTGCTGTTTTTCAAGGCAAACAGTGTGGGAGCTAATGAGGTGTACCATGTTCTTGATACTTACTGTCGGGCCACTGGGCAACGTATCAACTACTCAAAATCCTCAGTTTTTTTCAGCAAGGGGGTACCAGACTCCGTGAGACAAGAAATCAAGGATATATTGCATGTGCCAAATGAAACCCTAAACGAGAAGTACCTGGGAATGCCATCTAACATTGGTAACTCGAAAAAAGGGGCTTTTAAATACCTAAAGGACCGTTTGTGGAGCAAGGTTCAAGGGTGGATCGAGAGCACCTTGTCATCTGCGAGCAAGGAAGTGCTAGTGAAATCAGTTGCTCAAGCAGTCCCTGTTTTTTCAATGTCATGTTTTAAGCTGCCAAGGGGTTTATGTGAACACCTAAACATGTTAATAAGGAAGTTTTGGTGGGGAAGCAAAGAAGGGAAATGGAAACCACATTGGGTGTCCTGGAAAGCTATGACTCAGCCGAAGGGTTTAGGTGGTCTTGGCTTCAAAGATTTTGAGTTATTCAACTTGGCGATGGTAGCCAGACATGCATGGAGGATTCTCCAGAACCCAGAGACATTAAGCTCCCGTCTGCTAAAGAGCATATACTACCCGTCGTCCGATTTCCTCGATGCGACTTTGGGTAGCCACCTGAGCCAAGTGTGGAGAGCAATTATAGAAGGGAGAGATGTCCTGAAACAAGGTCTGATAAGAAGAATTGGCAATGGGGAGACGACACAAATATGGTCACAAAACTGGCTGCCACGAGATGAAATGCTCCGCCCGTACTGGTGCCTCTCACATGGTAGGCCAACTTTGGTCTCTGAATTAATTGATCACACAACGGCTTCATGGAATAAGCAGCGCATTGTTGCAACGTTCATGCCAATGGACGTTCAGGTGATTATGGGCATTCCGTTGTGCACACGGAATATACCAGATTTCTGGGCATGGCACTTTGATAAACATGATATTTTCTCAGTCAAGTCAGCTTATAACATACTTGTGGCCACGAGACAGAGAAGAGAGGATTGGCTCGAGAGTAATGCAGGGTCATCTAGTTCCGCTGCGGAGCAGGGTGCGTGGAAGTCGTTATGGAAGACGAAAGTCCCTGGCAAGATTCATATGTTTATGTGGAGATTAGCTAAACAGTCTCTGCCTACAAATGATGTCCGTGCTCACAGACACATGGCAGATTCTGACCGATGTGGATTGTGTGGAAACCAAGACTCATGGCGTCATTCGCTACTGGAGTATTCGTCATCGCGAAGCGTTTGGGCTTTGTCAGAAGAGGATATCACACATAAAATCACGACCACAACAGAACCACATGCCAAGAAATGGTTATTTACTCTGATGGAGGAGCTCCCCCACAAGAAATTTGTCAAGATGGCTGTAACTCTATGGTCGATTTGGTATGCTCGACAAAAGGCAATCCACGAAGGGATCTTCCAGAGCCCTCAAGCAACACATCTTTTTGTTCAGAGGTTCATTGATGAACTAGGGATTGTTGGTAATTCACAAAGTCGAGCTGTTCCAAACAATCAAGCTCCAGCCGTACGTAAACAGAAACCTAAAAGACCACCGCCGGGCTTCTGCAAAATCCATGTCGACCCGGGGTGCGATCACGAGGAGGATCTGCAGCTGCTGTGTGCAGAGACGAAGCGGACAACTACATGGGTAGTTCGGCCTTAGTACTCGAGGGAAGCTTTGATCCAGCCACGCTAGAAGCAGTAGCTTGCCGTGAAGCACTTTCCCTAGCGGAAGATTTGCATGTCAGGAAATTTTTTGTTTCCTCAAATTGCAAACAGGTGGTCCAGGGCATCAACATGCGATCGCAAGGGCGATTTGGAGCAATCTTAAGCGAGATAAACCTAAAAGCTACCGAGTTTCAGTGTATTTTTAGTTTCGAGAGTCGTGTTGTAAATTATGAAGCACATAGTCTAGCGAAATTTTCAAAATCCTGGTCGTCACGTTTGGTTTGGTCTGCCCAATAACCAAAGACGCGTCCCACACCATGTGGAATATGATGAATAAAGTGGTTTTTACCCCTCAAAAAAAAGCAGACCTGCGAGACTGTCTGTGGCTCCAACCTGAGCCTCTACCTGATCCCCATCGACGACAGTGCGGCTCGTGCGTGCCTGCCAGCGCTGCGGGCGACCAATTCGACACGACCGACCCCGTGGAGTAGCGGTAGGAGACGAGCTTCTTCAACTGGTACACCTTCGCCGTTCCTCGGGCGGCTTCGTTGGCCTAGTGCTCGTCGTGTGGGTGGAGAACCGAAGAGGATGGGACATCGGCTTCACCCTGTGCGTACTATGCGTGCTGCTTGGGATGCTCATATGGATGGCTGGCTTCCCTTTCCACAGGAATCAGCTGCCCGGTGGAAGCGCCATCACGAGAATCTTACAGGTAACCGCCGCGTGTTTGTTTATTCAGATTCAAGACTACGATCTGTTCTAGTAGTACTGATGGCAATTCGACCAAATACTTGGCATCAAACAGGTTCTTGTTGTGGCATTCAAGAAAAGAAATGTTCAGTTGCCTGACAACGCAAGTGAACTCAAGCAGCTGAACCAAGATGGATCTCATGAAGCCCGAAGAACCCATGGAGGAGGTCAGGGGCGAAGCTAGCTATATGGCGTGGCAGTGGCGAAGGCAGGAATAATTTTTAGGTGTGGCGGAGTGTATGAACACCATGTATAATTCAACTATGGAAGTGCTCACTAGAATACTCGATAAATATTACATGGTGTTCAACAAATAAAACCGAAATAAAAACTTAACTATTGGCACTCTAAATACCTTAGCTGATGAAGATTACATGGATGATTAGTGCCAAAAAAACCATTTATATTACCTAGACCGGTATAAAGATGACCTATAAAACATAAACACCAGAGATAAATCATGAATTAGTAACTAGTAGGATATAATGATAGAAACAACATTATGCAAGCGAAGATAGTTAGAAAGAATACATACCCATAATGAAGATTTACTCTCATTAAATAGAACGTGGCAATGGCATTCTTCTACCTTCATGTTGAAATTCTTTCTTAATTTCAGCAAGATCAAGTCCTTTAAATATCTCTCTCTCAATGTAGCACACCATTAAGTCATCAAGCCAACCATTGGACATCTTGCTGCGCAAATCGGTCTTGATGATCTTCATTGCTGAGAAGGCCCTTTCAACCGATGCCGTTGCCACCGGTAGAAGCAACCCCAACTCAATAAGGCGATAAACCAGAGGGAACATAATATTTCTTTCAAGTTCAAACATTTTCTTGGCTAGGCTTGCAAGATCATAACAAACTCTAAAGTCATCATGTCTTCTCATGTGGTTGATGAACAACTGGAGCTCGGTTTTCATACGCTTACGGTCATCATTGGAGAAATCTGCATCATAGATGTCTGTAAGCTTAGCAACTTTGTCCAAATCAAACTTGGAAAATGAGTCTCTTGGGTCAAGACAAGCAAATCCACATAGCAGTTCTGAAGCCATGTCATTAAAGCGATGATCCAGCTCTGTGGTGATAGCATCTATTGCTGCATAGAAGGTATCAACACGAAAAAAATGTTCTTGAGTAACATTATTTCTCCCTCCTTTTCTTGATCGGCCGAATCTCGGTACAGCTTCATCCATATTTGGAACCGGAATATCATTAACATCACAAAAGATCTTGACATCTTCAAAGAGTGGTTCCCAACCATGGTTCCTCAAGTTGGCCAAGGAAGACCTCACATCTATAACCAAAGACATGGCTTGAACAATATTCTGATCCTTCCGTTGCAGGAGAAGTGACAACTGATTTGTAATGCGAAGGATTTGCAACATCAATTTCATGATGAACACAAAGCTAAAAGACTTCATTATCTGCACCAAACCTCCTGCCCTAGATGGATTACGCTCATCCTCATGCACAATAGCTAACACTTGTATAACTGCATCCCACATCGATTCTATACGAACTAGTGTTTTATAATGAGAGCCCCATCTTGTATCTCCTGGTCTAGCCAATGATGTTTCCTGGTTTTTCCCTCTTCCTGAGAAAATTTCTCCACTCTCTAACTTAGCCAACAGATTTATGCGTTGCTTATCAAGCAATATATCCTTCCTCTTGCAAGACGAACCAGCGGCGTTCATAATCAAGGCCACATATTCAAAGAAATCCTCAATGGAAGAACAACATCTTGAGACAGCAACAACTACTAGCTGCAATCGATGGGCGAAACAATGCATATAGAAAGCATATGGGTTTTCATCTCGGACAAGTTTTTGAACACTATTGAACTCTCCCCTCATATTAGATGCTCCATCATACCCTTGCCCTCGTAAATTTGCAATAAGTAGCCCATTCTTACCAAGAACCTCAACCAATGCTTTCTTTAGTGCTTCTGCTGTTGTCTCCTTGACATGCTTGATACCCAAAAATCTTTCAATAACTTCTCCCTTGCTCATATACCTGTAAGGCATAGAAGAAATAATAAAATTAGTTAATTAGAAAAAAGGCGATTACCAGGCAAAAGATGGAACACATAATAAAGTAACCAATGGCTTACCTCACAACCAAGGCCATTTGTTCTTTTATTGATATATCACGAGATTCATCAATAAGAACCGAATAAAGATTATCCCCCATCTCTTGTTTTATTGCTCTTCGGACCCCATCTGCACAACTTTTGGCAAGTGCTTTTTGAATTGTTGAAGAAATCATTTGTGCATTTCCTGGGCATAGCTCATCAAACGCAATTCTCACTTCCTCCTTTCTTGCTTTGTACCAATCAAGCATCTCTAGAAAATTATCCTTATTTAAGGAAAGGGCAGATTCATTGTGTCCACGAAATGGTTCACCTTGCAATGCAAGAAAACTTACAATCCCCAAAGATGTTTCCAAACGGGTCTCATACTTGATTAATGATTCTTTGTTATAGACTGTAACCTTACGCTTCAGACTTGAGCTTTGATTTTTAAAATCTTCATATGCTGTCCTTGATTGATTGTGGATACTCCTGGGGCCACCAACATGAAGAGGAAATGCCTTGTATGCATTCTTCCAAGTACTGTAGCCATCTTTGGTGAAGGTAGTATGACCAAATTTTTCATCCACCGGATCTTGTCTAAAAAGAAAACAATAAAAGCAATAGATTGCATTCTTTTCCACGCTATATTCCAACCAAGGATTTTTTTCATACCATGCTTCACAAAAGGCCCTGTCAAAATGATCACGTTCGTACGTATGACCGACCGGTCGAGTTGGACCCTTTGCCACATAAGCCAATCTAACTTCATCTCTAATGTTGGGATGAAAATTATTAATTGGAATACGAAGCCCGGGATCAGGCTGGATGTGGTCAGGATGCAACTCCTCAATGAACTTGCCTTCTCCCCCGTCTCTAGCTATTGCTTCATTCTCAATATAATTTTCGCCTTCATTCTCTTCCTCTTGAACAGATGCTGAAACTTCAATCCGCACATTCTCTTGATGCGCAGGCTCTTCTCGTCGTTCAGCGACTACTTTCAAAGTTGGAGCTGGGCTCGAGGTGCTAGTGCCACTGGCTTTGGCAAAAATACTCTTTAAATCTGTATAAGAGAACACAAGAGAAACTAATTGGAGGTTGGAGCAATACCAGTAGAATAATTAAATAAATGTTCAAGCAAGTAACCTGAGTACATACATGACACAATTGAGATGATGCGATCAAGGGGAAGAACCGAAGAAGTACAACTAAATTATACCTTTCATTACATACTTAATCCTCTTCTTCGGCGGCAATCAACCACCGGACACCTTGGGCGCAAAGGCGGCGATAGGCTCCGAGATCAGCAAGGCGGCGGCCGCGACTCGGCGAGTCCGCAGGATTTGCAGATGACGCCGCTGAAGAAGAGGATTAAGTATGTAATGAAAGGTATAATTTAGTTGTACTTCTTCGGTTCTTCCCCTTGATCGCATCATCTCAATTGTGTCATGTATGTACTCAGGTTACTTGCTTGAACATTTATTTAATTATTCTACTGGTATTGCTCCAACCTCCAATTAGTTTCTCTTGTGTTCTCTTATACAGATTTAAAGAGTATTTTTGCCAAAGCCAGTGGCACTAGCACCTCGAGCCCAGCTCCAACTTTGGAAGTAGTCGCTGAACGACGAGAAGAGCCTGCGCATCAAGAGAATGTGCGGATTGAAGTTTCAGCATCTGTTCAAGAGGAAGAGAATGAAGGCGAAAATTATATTGAGAATGAAGCAATAGCTAGAGACGGGGGAGAAGGCAAGTTCATTGAGGAGTTGCATCCTGACCACATCCAGCCTGATCCCGGGCTTCGTATTCCAATTAATAATTTTCATCCCAACATTAGAGATGAAGTTAGATTGGCTTATGTGGCAAAGGGTCCAACTCGACCGGTCGGTCATACGTACGAACGTGATCATTTTGACAGGGCCTTTTGTGAAGCATGGTATGAAAAAAATCCTTGGTTGGAATATAGCGTGGAAAAGAATGCAATCTATTGCTTTTATTGTTTTCTTTTTAGACAAGATCCGGTGGATGAAAAATTTGGTCATACTACCTTCACCAAAGATGGCTACAGTACTTGAAAGAATGCATACAAGGCATTTCCTCTTCATGTTGGTGGCCCCAGGAGTATCCACAATCAATCAAGGACAGCATATGAAGATTTTAAAAATCAAAGCTCAAGTCTGAAGCGTAAGGTTACAGTCTATAACAAAGAATCATTAATCAAGTATGAGACCCGTTTGGAAACATCTTTGGGGATTGTAAGTTTTCTTGCATTGCAAGGTGAACCATTTCGTGGACACAATGAATCTGCCCTTTCCTTAAATAAGGATAATTTTCTAGAGATGCTTGATTGGTACAAAGCAAGAAAGGAGGAAGTGAGAATTGCGTTTGATGAGCTATGCCCAGGAAATGCACAAATGATTTCTTCAACAATTCAAAAAGCACTTGCCAAAAGTTGTGCAGATGGGGTCCGAAGAGCAATAAAACAAGAGATGGGGGATAATCTTTATTCGGTTCTTATTGATGAATCTCGTGATATATCAATAAAAGAACAAATGGCCTTGGTTGTGAGGTAAGCCATTGGTTACTTTATTATGTGTTCCATCTTTTGCCTGGTAATCGCCTTTTTTCTAATTAACTAATTTTATTATTTCTTCTATGCCTTACAGGTATATGAGCAAGGGAGAAGTTATTGAAAGATTTTTGGGTATCAAGCATGTCAAGGAGACAACAGCAGAAGCACTAAAGAAAGCATTGGTTGAGGTTCTTGGTAAGAATGGGCTACTTATTGCAAATTTACGAGGGCAAGGGTATGATGGAGCATCTAATATGAGGGGAGAGTTCAATAGTGTTCAAAAACTTGTCCGAGATGAAAACCCATATGCTTTCTATATGCATTGTTTCGCCCATCGATTGCAGCTAGTAGTTGTTGTTGTCTCAAGATGTTGTTCTTCCATTGAGGATTTCTTTGAATATGTGGCCTTGATTGTGAACGCCGCTGGTTCGTCTTGCAAGAGGAAGGATATATTGCTTGATAAGCAACGCATAAATCTGTTGGCTAAGTTAGAGAGTGGAGAAATTTTCTCAGGAAGAGGGAAAAACCAGGAAACATCATTGGCTAGACCAGGAGATACAAGATGGGGCTCTCATTATAAAACACTAGTTCGTATAGAATCGATGTGGGATGCAGTTATACAAGTGTTAGCTATTGTGCATGAGGATGAGCGTAATCCATCTAGGGCAGGAGGTTTGGTGCAGATAATGGAGTCTTTTAGCTTTGTGTTCATCATGAAATTGATGTTGCAAATCCTTCGCATTACAAGTCAGTTGTCACTTCTCCTGCAACGGAAGGATCAGAATATTGTTCAAGCCATGTCTTTGGTTATAGATGTGAGGTCTTCCTTGGCCAACTTGAGGAACCATGGTTGGGAACCACTCTTTGAAGATGTCAAGATCTTTTGTAATGTTAATGATATTCCGGTTCCAAATATGGATGAAGCTGTACCGAGATTCGGCCGATCAAGAAAAGGAGGGAGAAATAATGTTACTCAAGAACATTTTTTTCGTGTTGATACCTTCTATGCAGCAATAGATGCTATCACCACAGAGCTGGATCATCGCTTTAATGACATGGCTTCAGAACTGCTATGTGGATTTGCTTGTCTTGACCCAAGAGACTCATTTTCCAAGTTTGATTTGGACAAAGTTGCTAAGCTTACAGACATCTATGATGCAGATTTCTCCAATGATGACCGTAAGCGTATGAAAACCGAGCTCCAGTTGTTCATCAACCACATGAGAAGACATGATGGCTTTAGAGTTTGTTATGATCTTGCAAGCCTAGCCAAGAAAATGTTTGAACTTGAAAGAAATATTATGTTCCCTCTGGTTTATCGCCTTATTGAGTTGGGGTTGCTTCTACCGGTGGCAACGGCATCGGTTGAAAGGGCCTTCTCAGCAATGAAGATCATCAAGACCGATTTGCGCAGCAAGATGTCCAATGGTTGGCTTGATGACTTAATGGTGTGCTACATTGAGAGAGAGATATTTAAGGGACTTGATCTTGCTGAAATTAAGAAAGAATTTCAACATGAAGGTAGAAGAATGCCATTGCCAGGTTCTATTTAATGAGAGTAAATCTTCATTATGGGTATGTATTCTTTCTAACTATCTTCGCTTGCATAATGTTGTTTCTATCATTATATCCTACTAGTTACTAATTCATGATTTATCTCTGGTGTTTATGTTTTATAGGTCATCTTTATACCGGTCTAGGTAATATAAATGGTTTTTTTGGCACTCAATCATCCATGTAATCTTCATCAGCTAAGGTATTTAGAGTGCCAATAGTTAAGTTTTGATTTCGGTTTTATTTGTTGAACACCACGTAATATTTATCGAGTATTCTAGTGAGCACTTCCATAGTTGAATTATACATGGTGTTCATACACTCCGCCACACCTAGAAATTATTCCTGCCTTCGCCACTGGAGGAGGTACTACAACTGCAGCTCAAATTTCCTCTTTGTTAATCTGTTGCTTTGATTTTTTTTTTGTTTCTGATTTTGTTGGTAATTGTTCGCTCGCTCTTGTGAACCCAGGGAGTCGACTGCAGATATATCCTTTGGCATGATGATCATGCAGCCGGTGATGGACAAGCTACAAACAACGATGACGGTAGCAGAGGGCGCCTGCGATTGCCAAGCCCTAGCAGGGAGGCGGCATCGGAGGCGCCTGCAATTGACGAGAAAGAATGAAAGGAAGTGAGCAAGGGGAAAAAGAAAGAAAGAAGAAGAAGAGAGAGAGAGAGAGAGAGAGAGAGAGAGAGAGAACTGACTAATGGGACCCACTCAGCGTTTTCTGCCCAGTCACCGCCTAATCAGCATCATGGGGACAAAAACCACTCAAAATTAGACAGAAACCACTCAAGGGGGTTATTAACCCGGTTTTGATGATTTGAGGGTGTTATTTGTCCCGGTTTTGAGTTGGGGGGGGTATGTATCCCAAAGAGTGAATTTGAGGGTGATTTGTATACTTCTTTCTTTTTTTTACTACCATATGGCGGCGGCGGCGGCGGCGGCACGAGAAACCCTAGCTAGCCAGGGAACCAAAATGAAGTTTTGTATGAGGTGCTCGCGCTAGCTCGGGGCCTCAATCTTCAGAAATTGGTCCTAAAACTAATTTCTCACAAAACTATCAAACCCACCGGCACCGGCCTTTCTCCAATCATCCCATTCAACGAAAAATGAGCACCATCACCGAGTGTTGGTGCCTCACATTCGCGAAGACACGGGGCATTCCTTTGTTTCCAAAGGTTCCAGGAAATCAAGATAACTAAAGAGTCGAATCCTCGCTTGTCCTTATTGGCAAAGATCCTCCTAGCAGCGAGCCACCGATCTTCTAGGTTGTCCTTAGACGAGGGACAAATAACATTGATATGGAACCCAGAAAGGCATCTATGCCAAGTATCCCTCGCGGCCCCGCGTTGCATGGTGATGTGTTCGATGTTGTCCTCGCCCTGATTGCAAACAAAGCATGGAGGCGTTTCATCCTGCAATCCATGGCTAGCAATCATGTCGGAAGTTCAAACTCTGTGATGGGGGACAAGCCAAACATACATCTTGCATTTCAGGGGGGTGCCGGCATCTCCAAACACAATACGTCGTCGAAAACATCTTTGTCCTTTGGTAAAGGAGCCAGTACACCGAGCTTGCCAAGTAGCCCCCATTCGAGTTTCATGGCCAAGAGATTATGTTTGGTTGAACGACATCTCGATCCACTTTATGGACTTGCCAAGTAGCCCCCATTCGAGTTTCATGGCCAAGAGATTATGTTTGGTTGAACGACATCTCGATCCACTTTATGGATAGCATGCCTAAGCGCATTGTACCACCCTTCTTCCATCAGCAAGACAAGAGGAGCAAAGGCCTTCAATCCACCTATTTTTTTCATTCAGAACCAACGGGATGATCGTGAGCTGGCCAAAGTTCCATCACCCCGGAGCAGGTCCTCACGACAGCTTGCTGTCCAAGCGGCCCCGCAAACAAAGGATCTTCATCGGCAAGCGTGGCTCCAACCGACGCCAACCGTAGCGGCCCCACAAACAAAGGATCTTCATCGGCAAGCGTTGCTCCAACCGACACCAACCGTAAGTACAGCCGCGGCTAGGCATGTGGTTCCATCAGTCACGATGACCCTGGCCTTCGAGTTAGTAATTATCGCTCCCTCAACACCACTGGCTTCCACACTCCAAGAAATTCCCATATCAATTAAAACTTATGAGCCGTTAATCTGATAAGACCGGATTTTTTTTAAGCATCAGTATAGACACAAGCGCTCATATACACGCGCATACATACCTAGACTGAGCCGGCATATCATCTTGAGATTTACGAAGTCACCGTCATGAGATCCCTCAGATGACGCAGGAGATCTAAAGATCGTGCCATGCGCTTTGCTTCTCCTCCCCAAAATCTCTCACGACTCCTTCCTTCCTCAATGTCCCAATGTCTCACGTGTCTCAATCTAAAAAAAATCTGCGCATACCAAGGCAGAACCTAATCAACTGAACCGCCCCAGCTCAAGCCTCGTCAGAACAACGGCGACACGGCAACACCGTCTACCATCATACATGAGGCGTTGCGAGTCCTCATCACGCCCTTACTAGGAAACGACCCCACCGCAATGACCATGGAAACCCTCAGGCCACCACAGCCGCAAGTACAACAATTATCCTATGTCACAAGATGTTTTCGTCAAAGATAGGGAAATGTGCATAACTACCTTGAATGCAATCAGAGTGACCTCCCCATAGGCAGCCCCAGCCAAGGCCTATCCGATTGCATTCGTTTAAGCCATTCCCATCATTTTCCACATTTCAATTCTAAGAAAATCAGTCAGAGGCTGAAAGGGTTACCGCATATTTAGGGCCTCTTCAACTGGATGGATAGCAAAAAATGAAGGAATAGAAAGAATGAAATACACAGGGTTAGAATGTGCTGACCACTCTAGTACTACAGGATTTGTTGTACCACAGGAAACATAAATGTTTTTTCCCAAATAAGATTCAATCCTACTATTCTAACAAAATAGGCACAACTCCCAAGGATTCCAATCCCCATGAAAATCCTTCGAATCAAAGAGGCCCTTATAGAATTGATACATCATGGCAGTTAATGTACATGTGACAACATGAACAAGAATATCATGATTTTTCATTCACCTCACTTCACCAAATTACAATGTGGGTTGTGCAGTAGATGTCTTGGACAAAAAAAAGATGATGCGACTTAAAAATCACTGGAAAGACGCAACTTCGTCGTTAAAACGTGCAATGACGTCAGCAATGCTCTCTGTGGATAGGTCTGCCCTGTCTCTTACCCTCAGAGAGACCTGCAACAGTACAGATCATTAAGATAATTCAGCATTTCATATGGAACCATAATCAGTGCGCTAAATCAAATCAGTACGAGGGCAGGCAAAATCAGGCAAGCAGATGAACTACAACAAATAATTGCTGATGTAAACTGTATGGTCAGTTTTAGTCTTCCAACAGTAAAACCCCAGTCAAACGTGGCCTGGTACATGATTTACCATTCACAGAATACACATGTGTCCTCACGCTCACAAGGCAGCAGCTTTAATATATAAACAAGCACCTAATGCATTGGTCCATGCACGCTGAATGCAATTCCTAAAATTACCAATAACGGCAGCAGGGGAGATTATAGATACAAAATAACCCTTGCTAATACTAATTCCTAAAATTACCAATAACGGCAGCAGGGGAGATTATAGATACAAATTAACCCTTGCTAATACTAGTAATAGATATTCCATGCTATAGTGAGATAGATTCATAAAATAAAATAGCCGATTATATCAGCCTAACCTTTCAAGGTTTCCCAACAAATAAAACAGACATGCTAGGTTTAATCTGCAATGGCCTTTTTTTACGAGGGTGGGAGAAGTCAAACCTTTCCAGACTCTGCCTCTTTTGCGCCGACGACTAGAATATAGTTGAATTGGGCTAACTGAGCCTCCCGCACCTGCAATGATGATTTGAAGGATGCAAATTTTGTGATATTTCAGTTGTGTACTTGGGAACTTCAATAATCATAATAATGATAATAATAATAATAATAATAATAATAATAACAAAATTTGATTCGGAGGGAGTAATAATTTTAAAAAGATGCAGAGGTGTTATTTTTGCAGATAAATGTGTTTAATATATTCTCGACATCTGTGAATTCATATGTTTCACTGGGAGTTCTTTTAGAAAATTGTGAGGTACATGGACAACCCACCAATCTTTACTTTACTATATATAATACAGTAGTATTTAAATGGGAATTGGTGGTAACTTATTATGATCGATAAAGTATACTATATCCGCAGCAAAGCACAGGCATTTTGCTAGTTGAACTATATTAGATGCGTGATAAAGGAGAAAACGATACAGTACATTCAGTCCAACAATCAAATTAGTGTATACCACAACGCTGCAAATAATCCATATTTTCCATTCAGAAAGTTCAGACAAACAAAATAAGCACATACTACAACAGAAGGTAAGAAAGTGCACTAAAAGTCAGGATCTGATTACCTTCTTTTGAATTGTTCTATCAGTCATGTCAATGTCAACATGAAAACCAGCTGCACGTATCTGAGCATGAACCTGAGAATGAGAAGCAAATCGATTAGTCACTTTGTGTCCTATTGTAATGTAAACACGTCCAAATTTACATACATTGTGAAATCACATTTACCTCTTTTGCATATGTTAGTGAATTGGCAGATACACAGCAAACAATGGCTTGTCGGGGGCTTAACCACAACGGCCATTTACCATTATAGTGCTCCAAAAGAATGGCAAACATCCTTTCAACTGATCCTAGTATTGCCCTGTGTATCATTACAGGCCTCTCAAGCTTGGCTTCATCCTCTGCAGAATAAGTCAACTTGAAGCGAAGTGGCAGCTGAAAATCGAGCTGCAACAGACAACAAGGGTTAAATAGAAGACAATTATATTCTCTATAGTTGATGTCAACATAACATAAAAGCGAACCTGTAGAGTTGCACACTGAAATTTCCTCTTGAGGGCATCAAACACACCAATATCTATTTTCGGGCCATAGAAAGCACCATCTGCTTCATTTATCTGCACATGGATATCTAAGTAAGAATTGACAGAATCATGGCTTAACAAACAGCCAGGCATGCAAGTTTCTTTCAATGCAACTACAACACTGTGGTAAATACGCTACTGCTGATACAAACCGGATCAGTCACAAGACAAACTAAAGATAAAATTCAATATTAGCATTCGTAACTTGAGGTTGCAAGAAAATACCCCAGTAAGTGAACCTTTTGTATCCTGCTTATATTTTGCTGTTCTTTCTGTAAATGACCTTGAGTTGTTTTTCACATTCTTTCTACAGGTATCAGATATCACTCTGAAATATAACGCAAAAACAGATATCTGGTATCCACCCTGTTTGGTTCCTGGACACACTTCCCTGTCTTAGGTTTGTTCTTGGTTTGCACCACAACTGTAGCTTGCCACACTTAATTGTTCACACAGTCCATGTGGCATATAACCTTTTCCAGAATATTGCCCACTTGTGTGGATTTTGTTAGCCACTCCTTGGTGGTAAGTCACACTTTGCCTAAGCTTAGATGCAACTAAGCCATAAATCAAGCATTCCTTGGAAGTACTAGATGCTATAAATGCACATCTAGCAGCAATGGGTGATGGGAAAATTATGGGTAAAACAACTCTGCAAAGGTACCTTCCATGGCTTCCCAAACTCATTCAATGCTTCTGTCAGTTGTTGCTCTGCTTTGTTCCAGGTCTCAATGTCACCTAAATACTTCTCTGGTCTCTGAAAAAGTAAACATTCATACCATATATTAGATGGAGTATTATGTAGTGCATATGTTAACAGGGAGAGCCCAGAGATAGGTTTATGCAGTTATTTCTATGAGATTTGGCAGTATGAAACTTTAGTATTTGGATTAGCAATACGGAAACTGAAACTAAAGTACATATAATTTGTTATATTTGATATAAAAAGAAATGTAGAATGTTTATTGAATATGAGTAGCATGCATGGTCCTTGTTAAGGTGGGTCATTTTCATGCATGGTGACACAGTGAGTTGGCATAGTTGCATGTCGAGAGAATTAATGTTAGTGGGGAATGCATGGTGACATGGTGAGTTGGCATAGTTGCATGTTAAGAGAATTGAGTTAGTGGGGATCAACTTCTTATGAACTAAAACCACGTCCCCTCAAAAAAAATGAACTAAAACCACGTCAGTTATTTCCAAACGGAGGGAGTAGGATATGCTAGTGGAACGAGATGAATAGTTGGGAGTAGCCATTTTGCTCTCTATCATCTTTAACAATATTCACATGTTCATATGTATTCTTCAACATGCTGAGAATTGATTACATATTACTGTACACACCAAAGATAGGAAAATGTGCACAGTCCCACAGAGAAAGGATGACATGGCATCAACTGACTATAGTGTTAGAAGCCTAGAATGCCAAAAGAGAGATCGATAGGCATTTCATTAACCAGGCCAGCGGTTCATCAACCTATAACTGACCCACAAATATATTCCACAAACATAATAAAAGGAGAAATGTGACTATGAATACCGCGATGCATCATTACTAAGATTTTCAGTACGATCATAAGGGAAAATATTAAAATAATGATAAAGTGCCATATTAATACTGTCAATATATATGCATGATGTTATGATTCAACTTCAGTCGTGGTTTATCAAATATGTGCTAAAGAGAAGGAAGCAATCAAACAAGGCTGTCTACTAAAATGTACTCCCTCTGTTCTAAAATAAGTGACGTGCTTTTAGTTCAATTTGAATTAAAACCACATCACTTATTTTGGGACGGAGGGAGTATTTTATAATTTTAGTTCATTCAGTACAGTGAAGTTGCAACCTTTCAGCATCACCATTTCATGAGAATTGTCAAATATGTATTAAAAGTTGCTGCAGATGTTATCAGTACATAAAAGGATGAGATTACTATTACCGTTGATAACTCCAGCTCATATTCAAACCCAAATATTTTATAAACATAATCAATGAACTCCAAGCAAGCCCGAACTTCATCCTTGATCTGCACCATCAAAATAACTTAAATTGGTGTGCAATAACACAAACTCACAAACCAGCTCAATTGCTAAACTAATCCAAACTACAATACAACTACTGCCTGTGGGATGTGAAAATATTGAAACCTGCTGGAAATATCCCACACAGCATGAATTTGTGTAAAAAAAAATCTCAAATTCGCAGGAGAGCTGCGTATCATCATTGTACTAAGAAGAA
This sequence comes from Triticum aestivum, assembly GCF_018294505.1. Taxonomy (NCBI): domain Eukaryota; kingdom Viridiplantae; phylum Streptophyta; class Magnoliopsida; order Poales; family Poaceae; genus Triticum; species Triticum aestivum. The sequence goes on along the minus strand of NC_057801.1, from coordinate 61,254,244 downwards.
AAAGAAGGGGTAAGAACCCTTACAACAGACACACACACACACACACACACACACACAGAGGCTGAATTTGTGTAATCATGCAGCAAAAATGTTTACAATGAAGCATAATATAATTCCAGTAGCATCAAAAAGGGACAATCTATGTATCACAAACTTACTTGGCTCTCCATGCAAAAAATATGGGCATCGTCCTGAAAGGAACATAAAACAAAACGATGATCTAAGTATGGAGCTAATCAGAAATAGTAACTCTTTTTATCTTGGAAACTAAAGATCCATGGAATCACATTAGACTTTACCTGTTGGAATCTTCTGACACGTGTCAAACCTGTAAGTGCACCACTAAGTTCATTTCTGTGCAGAACTCCAAAATCAGCCATGCGGAGAGGCAACTCTGCAGCATTTCATTAAACAAATTTGCTAGAATTAGCACAACTGATCAAATCCACCTTACAGCAGCAGACAGAATTCCCACTAGGAGTATTAGAGAAGCCCAATTAATTCCCTCTAATACTTCAAATTGTGAATGTGGAGGTTTGCTTGATTTGAGTACTTGACATTTATTGGACATCGGATGCAAAACTAATCATCTTTGTAATCTTGGGCCCAGGTTCTTCTACCCAAAGAAGAGATGCACACCTAAAATGCTGGATTGGTGCGCACTGTGTCAATACGATGCCCGCCTAACTCTATCAGTTCAAACTTTTGGGTGAACCTTGGTGCATGCAACTCAATATGGTACCAGAGCCAAGAGACCTTGAATTCAAGGCCCGGCCAACGAAGTTTTCTCAAAATTCTTGTAGCCTACATCGATCTCTCATCTCATGCCTACAACAGTATATTATGCAGGGCAAAATCCAGCTTTTTTTTTACAAATATTTGTTTGGATTGGTTGCGTGCCCATGTCAATGCCTCTTTGCCAACTATAGTTCTTTTTTTGCTAACACTGGCCAACTCATGGGCAACCAAAACCTTGGCCAAATACCAATATTTTGTACGGCAAGCTTGTCAAACTGAACATAACCATAGTGCCAACTTTTCTCAATCAATTTGAGGTTTTGGGTGAATTAGTTGCTGCATGCAATTGAATATCATGAGATTTCGCATTAAAGAACAGTTCACCAAAATGACAATGTAATAAAGCACTGACTGCTAAATAATAAGTACGCAACTCACAGTACCAATAAAATAGATAATCTTACATGAAAAATACTTCAGAAAGGAATAAGCTTTATGACCACCACCATTGCAATTTTGCAAGGTACTGAAACTAAGAAACCAGTACTGGTCACTATATAGGTTGCGCCACCTTGAAGCAGCTATGTGTGTAATCATTGCACTCGGCCTAGCACGCGCTTTTTCTAATAACCAGTGAGGGTACCTAGTATGTATGGCCTACTAGACCTAGTTTTAATACCTTGCATTTTTATTTTTAACCATGCAGGATAACTGCATTTTTACCTTGACCAAGATATCATTAAGGAATCTAAACAGCAAGAGAGGATTTACCTCTATACGATCGAACCTCGTGTCCAAACATTAGGCAATGGCCAGGACAATTCATTGGCTTAAGGCCAAATTCTTGTTTCTCGATCTGCACAAGAAAAAACAAGCACCCATAAAGGTCAGACCACGACACCCATATAATCTAGATCATCACGCTTATGATTTTCTTTTGGTATCTGCAAATGTGCTTACCTCAAAAACAAACATGTTGTCCTTGTAGTTTGCAGCATGTCCAGAGGTTTCCCAAAGTTGCATGTTGTAAATATTTGGACTCAGAACCTAAATAAACACACATAAGGAATAGAAAAACAAAAGGCATAGTTCAACTATCGATGATCTAGGATAATTATTACTCCCTCCGTCCCAAAATATAAGAGCGTTTTTGACACTAGTAGTGTCAAAAACGCTCTTATATTTTGGGACGGAGGGAGTACGAATTAAAACCAACCTCTTGGTAGCCTCTCTCTCTATACTCCTTGCGCAAAAAATCCATCAATTTGTTATATATTATAGCGCCATTTGGAAGGAAGAAGCAGCTACCTGGGCTGCATAGTTGCAAAGTTTTGTCAAGAGCTATCTAACAGCAGGCCGGTGAGTAAAGATCTAGAAAATAAAGATATGAAAAGGAACAAGATCAGATAGGAAAAATGCGAAGGTACCTAAGTGGATGGAAAAAGAAGAGTTTCTGGGACTGCCCTAGTAACCTATGATCGCGTTTCTTAGCTTCCTCTATCATATGTTGATATTCCTGCAGATTATAAAAAGCAAAACTTGTATGAAAAACAGAATAGGTTGTTTATGGTTTGAAAATCAAAAGAATTATGAGTATGACTAAAATTAAAATTGAGGACAGAAACCTTCATTATCTAACCAGTTTTTTTTTCTCCAACATACAAGCAAGCTACTGATCATCTCATTAAGATGAAAGAAAAGTACAGAGAGGGGGGCAAAACATCCACACCTCCAACACACACGCCACTCACACAATCTGAACAAACTAGCTAAGAATCACCACGCGTAGAGATGCAGACGACTGGCTCGCCCAGGGGAAGGACTAAGCTGCGGACCATGGCCGCAGGCCGGCAGAGGTATGCAGAGCTAGGGTTTGAGAGAAGGAAGATTTGGGAATGGGAATTGGTTGTCAGCAGCAGGGCTAATAAAGGGTGGTAATGAGAGCAGCCAGTGCGCCGAGAAGGGTGGCACTGGGCATTCATGGCAGGATACTTCTTTGTTTTTCCTTCTTCACACGAGGCCCATCTGTAAGTGACTCAGCACGGAGGGGCAAAACAGTCCTAAACACAGCGCAGTCACGGTCAAACGCCTCTGACTAGACGGAAACCGCACGGAAGGGTGTTTCTGTAACAGCACCAAAACTGTGCACATTCGAAAACTAAGGATAAAACCATCGAGAGAGAACCAATTAAGAGCAAGAGTGTAAAAATCCCTTTTATTAATACAAGAAACTTGTTTGAAGTAACCAATAAAAAGGCATATGCTTTCACAGGGATATAGGAAAGTTGTACACAGCTGATGTAGCAGTGTTGTGCAAATCAAGCCACCACAATGCATGTTAAAAGGGAAGAAAGATGCTAGCTAAAAACTAAAGGAACATATTCTATGAAAATTGCATGACATATCCTTGTGCGTACACAATTTTCCAGTTTCCAAATCAACAAAGATACTCAAATTACCTTGAGACGTTTAGAATCAGGGAAGGAGATTCCATATACTCTCTGCAGGCTCTCACGGTCTGCTTTTCCTCTCCAGTATGATGCTGAAGCCTATATTTACACATCAAACTTAAGTATCTAATATCATCAAGAAAACTTGGGAGTTCAATGGATAACCAAAGAAGAAAAATACCTTGAGGCAAGCGAAAGCTTTAACAAAGGAAGTATTTGGGATGTGCGGGCCACGGCAGAGGTCGACCAAAGGACCACATCTGTATACTGTAATGGTCTTGTCCTCGGGCAATTCGTTAATTATTTCAACCTGAATGTATGGTTAAACATATTCAAGAAAACGAACATGGCGTCTCAAGGTGACATAGGAAGACTTTGATATTTAGATATAAAAGATCAAAGGAAGGGAGATATGTATGATGAAGGTTGCCTTAAATTCATTTTCCGCAAAAACTTCAAGAGCTTCTGCTCTGGAGACTTCAATGCGTTCAAATGGTTGCTTCTCCTGCATCAAGTTGAGTTGGAAAGCGCTTGTTAAAGAAGGAGTTTAGTTATGTCACAGAGATAAGACACTAGTTTAAAAAAAGTACATTGTTCGGCAGTGGCCACAAATTAAGGGTAGGCAAAAACTTGAGTAAAAAAGAATTAAGTAAACTATGATAGCATACCGCAACAGCCTTTTTAGCTTGCTTGTCAATGAGGCCAAAGTGTGTATCATTCAGTGTCAAGTCCTTGTAGTGGGCGTCGTAGTAAAAACCCTTAACAGGCAAAGTGTCAAGTCATTAGAACACTGAAAAAATAGGACTAGCATATTTTCATGCCCCAACCCCAAAACTTGAGTGATCCCATACCTCTCCTCTTGTAGTACAAGGTCCAATGCACAACTTGCAGCCATACACCCTCTCGAGAGACTGCAAACAAACATCTTCTTCAATTAGAAAAAACTTGAATTGAGAATGAACAATAACAGAGACATGAGAAAAAGAAAAAAAAAAGACTATGCAACTAACACACAATTTGGCCGTAAAGAAAAACTGCGCTCAGAGATAGATATCCAGGACGTTTTGACTCACTTCTCCAAGAATATGAGCACTCGAGTGCCAGAACGTGTCACGCCCTTCGTTGCTGTCGAACTTGAACAGCTTCAGGTCACAGTCGCCTTCCAACGGCCTCGTCATGTCCCAGAGCACGCCGTTCACCTGAGCTATCAGGCAGCTAGCCGCCAACCCAGTTGATATCCCCGAGGCGATATCCATCGGGGTCGATATCCACTTCTTGCCTTCCTTTATCGCGCCATCAGGCAAAGTTACTCTGCATGGCATTGCAAGCAGGAACCAACATTATTATTACACAAGCTGGAAACTAATCGTGTGCACTTGAATTCAGAACTCCCAACAAAGGTATGCTAGCTGCGGGAAACAAGCAAGTAAACTACTACTAATTGTGAAGATGATCTGAAATCTGTAGCAGAGAACGCATGCGCCTAACAACAAATCGGATTCTGCCATCATGCGGCTACGCGATTAGTTTGCAGCTCAACCACTCCCTATTGAACATACGCGCTGATTATACATACAGATAAAGAACGAGGCCATGTTTTTAAAGAAGAAGAAACACGCCGCGGGGGAGCGGAGACTCGAGCCCGGGTCCTCTGCTCCCCGCTAGTCATATGTGTCGGCGGGAAGGGATGCAAACCTGATGGAGTCGCCGCCGATGTTGAGGCGCTCGAGGGCCTGCCTGGCCTGGATCTCCTCGAAGATGCGGATCCGCTTCTGCGTCACCGCGTCCAGGTAGGGCGCGTCCGGCGCGACGGCCGGGTCGCCCATGGGCTCGGCGGAGAGGTGGAGGAGGAGGCGGGGCGGGGGCTGGCGCTGCCGGAGGAGGGAGAGGCCTCGTCGGAGGCAGATAAGCATATAGTGGCGGCGGCTGGAAGGAAGGGTTTGTTTAAGCCCCGGGGTTTTTTGACCTCTTGCGTGGTAGGGTTTGGTGACGCCAAGTCATCGAGAGATGCCGGCCAGCGAGCTCCTCCTCCCCGAAGCGCTAGGCGGGCTGGCCCATTTCGGAAGGAGGCGAGCTAGGCAGCGCTAACGGGCCGGGCTCATGCATATATTTATATCTTCATTTTAATGATACTCAAAAAAAATATGTTCATTTTAGTTTTGTTTTAAGACACGACGTCAATCTCCACAGCCAGAAAAGTCTGAGATAAATTCAGTAAAATGCGAGCACCAATATCAAGTTTAACACTTGAATCCTGGTGGGCTGGATATACCATTGTCCTCCTAACCATCCAACCACAGGTTTGGTTCGCTTAAGGCATGACATGCAGAGGCATAGCAACACGTGTCAACAAGATGGATGATGATGATGATTCGATAATGAAGGGCCTTCCATGGGTTACAGTTAAATTACATATCAATCTCAAAAAATTTATTGACCACATATTGTGGTAATCTTGTGGAGCCTTACCCCTTTTCAATGAATTTAGCTCTTACCATCAACAGAAGATACATGCTCGAAGAGGCTACCAAAATGATCGGCGGTGGAATTCATCCATTTAAATTTACGGATGATGAGGACAACACAATAGATTCACTCAAGGTTTGTCGCACAGCAAAAGCATAATGGCAACTCACTAGGAATTTTATGGATGATCTACTCAGTTCAAAAGCCGTGTTATTGAATATAATCATCGTAGATGACGTCAATTCTTCAATTTTTAAGATATGCCAGCGACAACTTAAAGTTGAGCAATGTTGGTCATCACTCCTTTATGTTCATGTGAAATCCTTTCTGGACCAGCTCGCCTCTTTTACTATAGCAAAGAAAGTGATTATTGTTTCTGATAGTGATAAGGATAAACCCCCAACAGAAATCATATCGATGGCTTAAAGGTAAAAACAGCAATGTTTGTTGCTTACCTTTCAAAAGCATATCACTTCATGTGCATGCCAATTTCACTATAAGATCCTATCAATCTGTCTGCTACAGGATGCCTTCAATGATGCAGGAGCCTCGACACCACCGACCTCATAGACATCGGATGAGTAATGATATTTTTTCCCTATATTACTAGCTTCAACACCTATATACATTGTTAACATTATTGTTTTGTAGTGAAACTGTTTTTAGGCCTTCTAAAATATCAATGTCTCAGCTCAGTGCATACATGACTCTATTTCTCAAAGCCTAAAAACAAACTGGCATGTATAAGGTGCTCTTAAAAAACATTTTCCATATGAACTACAAGAAATGTCACTATCCAAATGCACTGTGATTACCCTTTTGCAGGTGCCAACCGTCGTTACAAGTGTCAGAAGGCAGTCTTCTATTCCCTCTACTTACCATAGACTATTTCAATCGTATCGCATGTAACATATGAATCCAACTTTCACTTTGATGCTTTTTTAGATATGTCGATGTAACATTGAAGTGCATCATGCTCTTAGTATGTCCTCCCATGAAATATAAACCTCCCAGTCGATGTGTTGCTATTATCTCCTTATTAAGTTTGAACTTTTATTGCCATGATTCAAAAATTATGTGCTCACAGAGGCTTTAACACGCAAAAATCAACCATCTTACCAATTGATTCTCATTTCTCGAGGCATGTTGTTTCAAGGGCATCGCGCGGCAAGCCCCGCACCGTATCTAGTGGGTACTTTGATTGGGCTATAACACTACACAACATCCCCCCTATACTTGCAATGGTGAATAAGTTGTGTTGCAGTCTTTTTATTTTTTGCGGGTAATGTGTGGCACACAATATTCGACTCAGTGTAAGTCAGATTTTTTATTGGGCGTGTTTAGGGCACAACTAAATGTGTCCTAGTTATTGCACATCTAAGTGACATAATCAAACTAAAAAGAAAAAGATAAAAGATAAAAGAAAATACTTGCACGAAAATACTTAGAGCACATCTAGATGAGCTTTAGCAAAACTGTTTTTTATTCTCTTTTCTTTTTATTTGATTTGTTTGTGAAATTCAGAAAGGATTTTTTGAAAAACGCAAAATTTATCCATTTTGTTGGGGTCCGAAATAACCAATATGAGATCGCTATGTCAGGATTAAATGAACAAATCGATCTCAGGCCCAGCTACCGCATCCTCTTCTCCAATCTTCCTCCATTTTTAGGTGTTTTATAAGTTTGTTTAAGGTTTGTCCTACGGGGGATTGGATCTTTTGCCCCACTTTACATGGGGTTTGATGATTTGCCCGAGTGAATAGCAAAAAACTACCAAATTACGGCCTATCATTCCGGAAAACTACCACTTCTTTTAATTTTTCAAAAAATACCACAAAAATGGCAGGTTGTTACAAAAAACCCAAGTGGCCGAACGGTTACATTTTAAGTGGGGTTATGACATATGGGGCCCGCCCGTCAGGGTTTTGTCGGCCACAGTGCTCATGGCGCGCGGGTGACGGTCGTTAGGGCGCACAAGCTGTCCGCCGCAGCGGACACCACAGGTTGCAGCTCTGACGCAGGCTCCTATGCCACAAGCTACACCGTCATCGCCTGATGATTGCCAGTTCTCGCTTGAGTACAGAGCAGCGAGGTCTCTTGCTAGCGCTGTGCAGGCGGATCCGGCCAACTCCCAGCACTGGGCCTCTGCATTTGGAGGGGTGGAGTAAGTTTTTTTTCTTCTCTTATGAGCTCCTTCAACAGTTTCTGCATTTTTGCTTGTTCATTTCAAACAACATAGCATAATTTAGTTAGTTTTTTTACCAAACCCTAGGTTGATGCTGTTGTGATTCATCTTAGAACATGAACATGCACTGAATCAAAGTTGAGGAAACACTCTGTGGCATGTTTTGGATTCAGCAATATCATTTAGCACTGAAGGATTAGTTAGATTTAGTAGAAATGCATGGTGGATTCAGAGAAGCATTTGTTAGATTCAGATTCCTTACTGTACTTTATAGTCAATGTGCACTGAATTTTGTAGCAAAAAACACTTAGTTAGTTGGGCTTTTCAAATAACATATTATGTAATGCAGGCTGGATGATGAAATTTGGGAGGTGAGGCTGCATTTCCAGGGCAGAGATAACATGGAAAGAAGGTTTTCTGTTTCAGACATCACTTTTCTGAACTTGATAGCACTTACTGAAACTGAAGGCTATGGTTCAGATGACTACATATACTAGGTACAAGAACAAGGGATTGGACAGGAAGGTTTATTGCTTATGGACAGTCAAGATGCAATTGAAGAAATGATAGACCACTCAGATTTCACAGTGCTGAATATAATTGTTTCCAAGGCAAATGAAGATACAGATGTTGAATGTAACAGGGCTCACAATGTTTGTGAAGAACAAATTCCAATAGGCAGTCCAGTGCGGGGGCTGGTTTTGTGTTAAGTCTATCACAAGATGGAGTGGTCCACCCTCTTGAAGTTAATTTGAACACACATCAAAGCTGTAACTTGAACATTTCAGAAGATCATGGTGGACATGATGATGGACAGGCTGCTAGTGAAGAGGATGATGATATTGAAAAATCATCCTCAAACTTTGAGATTGATAGGGCGACTATAGAGGGATAAAGATGTCTTACAAGGCTTGGAAGAGAGGTGAAGAAAATATTGGAAATGAAGAAGAAAGAGATGTTGTAGAAGACAAACCATAGTTTGAAGGTGACAGTGATGTTTCAGAGTTTTGGCAGGAGGAGAAAGAGGCTGACAGTGGAGAGGAAATAGTTGTGGCAAAATGCAGGCCTAAGAAACTCAAGCCTGTGAGAAGAGCAGCAGCAAATCCAGGTCCTACTTCCAGATCTCACGGTCAGCCAGAGATCCCAAAGTTTCAAGATTTTGTACCTGAAGCTGATGAGTATTGCTTCCCTGGTGATGTGGGCATTTCTGACTCAGATGGAGAGGCTCCAAGACTACCTTCTGGAAGGAAGAGAAGATTGAAGAAGAAGAAGGAGAGGAAATGGTATGACCCAAAGGTACCTGATGCACATGAGCAACTGTGCAAGGACCTGTGCTTCACCAATGTGTATGAGTTTAGAAAGGCTTTGAGAAATTTTCATGTTAGGACTTTGAGAAACTTTCAGTACCATAGGAATGAACCATCAAGGGTTATTGTTTGGTGCCCAGAGAGGAAGAATGGATGTGAATTTTTCATGACTGCATCCAAAGTAGTCCATGAAGACACATTCACAATCAAGAAGTGCCACATGGATCATAGTTGTGGAGCTTGTGGAGAGAGTACAAAGGTTACTGTTGAATGGGTTGCAGAAGCTGTGGAGGACACAGTTAGATCAAATGTAAAGGCTGATGTAGAGACAGTTCTCAAACATACTAAGAAGAAGTTTGGGGTGCATGTACCTAGGAGTTTGGCATATAGGGCAAGACTGATGGATGTTGATGTTGTGCAAGGTGATCATAGAAAGCAGTATCTGAGGTTGAGGGACTACCTACAATGTGTGCTTGACACAAACCCTGGAAGCGGGTGCATAGTGACAACTTTTGAGGATCCTTTGAACCCAGCCCCCACACCAAGGTTCAAGTACATGTTCTATTGCCTCCATGCATCAAAAGATGGATTTCTTGTTGGTTGTAGGCCTTTCATAGGTACAAAAAAGTGATGTAATCCTATTTGAAATGTAAGCAAGTTATTCAATTTGGCCCTAACTATCTCTCTTTATGCAGGACTTGATGGTTGCTTCATCAAGTTATCCACAGGCCAGCAGATATTGGCAGCAACTGGGAGAGATGGGAACAACAATGTGTTCCCAATTGCTTTTGGGGTGGTTGACAAAGAGGATGGGCCTAGTTGGACCTGGTTTCTAAACCAACTTAGAGCCTGCATTGGCACCAGCGACCAGTTTGGAAACTACACCATTGATAATCCCCAAGTGCAGGGAATCATCGCAGCAATTTCCAAAGGTGGAAGTGATAACTATGGAGTTTCGAACCCACAAGGAGCTAAAGGTAAGATCAATATTCTCTCAAGTCCTATCTGCCACTGATACGACTCTACGTACACCGAACGTTTGCTTCCAACTAGATACGAGAAATAAAACTACGTTGTGGGTATGAAGAGGATAACTTTGCATGATATCGGAGAGCTAAAATATAAAAGTAGGTGCTGTTATCATAAAGTTAGAATATATTACTAAATATTATAAATAGCGAGTGTGGAATAAGGAAGGATCGGTGTGTGGAATTATCCTGGGCAATTGTTAACAAGACCGGTAGTCATCATTGCAATTTCATATGAGGGAGAGGCATAAGCTAACATACTTTCTTTTGTTGGATCATATGCACTTATGATTGGAACTCTAGCAAGCATCCTCAACTACTAAAGATCATTAAGGTAAAGCCCAACCATAGCATTAAAGAATCAAGTCCCCTTTATCCCATACGCCACAACCCCCTTACTTGGGTTTATGCTTCTGTCACTCAAGCAACCCACTATAAGCGAATCATGAACGTATTGCAACACCCTAAAGCAGGAATTCCTCACGCTTGCGTGACATGGAGGGCACGATAGGACAACACCAAAATAAAACATACAACTCATACCAATCTAGATCATCAATCGACCCAAAGACAAAACATATCTACTCAAAACATCATAGGATGGCAACACATCATTGGACCATAATATGTGGCATAAAGCACCATGTTCAAGTTGGGATTACAGTGGGGTGCAGGAGAGTGTACCGCGTAAAAGAGATGAGGATGGTGATGATGATGGTGATGTTGATGAAGACGATCACCGCGATGATGATTCCCCTCCTGATGGCACTCTGGCACCACCGAGAGAGAGGAGGAGGAGAGGTCCTCCCCCTTGTGCTTCCTCCTCCATGGCCTACCCCTGGATGGGGAGAGGTTCCCCCTATGGTCCTTGGCCTTCATGGCGATGATGGCCCCTCCGGGATCCTCCTCCATGGCCTCCGGTGATGATGGCCCCCTCCCGCGGGGTGCCAGAGAGGGCCTAGATTGATTTCTCGTGGCTACAGAGGCTTGCGGTGGCGGAACTTCCGATCTAGGTTATTTTCCGAAGGTTTCTGTATTTATAGGAGGGGATAGCGTTGATTTCAAGTTAGGGGGTCTCCGGGCTGTCCACGAGGCAGGGGGCGCGCCCCCGGGGGGTGGGCGTGGCCCCCACCCTTGTGGGTAGCCCGGGACTCTTCTAGCCCAACTCTTGCACTCCAGGGGCTTCTTTTGGTCCATAAAAATTCATCAAAAATTGGCACGTCAATTGGTCTCCGTTTGGTATTCCATTTCTGTAAAACTCAAAAACAAGAAGAAAACAGAAACTGACACTGGGCTCTAGGTTAATAGGTTAGTCCCACAAATCATATAAAATAGCATATAAATGCATATGAAACATCCTAGATGGGTAATATAATAGCATGAATACTTCATAAATTATAGATACGTTGGAGACGTATCAGCATCCCCAAGCTTAATTCCTGCTCGTCCTCGAGTAGGTAAATGATAAAAGAAATAATTTATGAAGTGTGAATGCTAGCAGGTGCACAAGTTTGATCAATGATAATTTCAATCGCCTTTTCTAGCATCATTATATGTCATAACAGTAGCTCATCTCATGAAACTTTTCATGATCAAGTAACAAGCTATTCACATGTTAAAGTATAGATCATAAACTTTATTGAAAACTAACAAACAGTGCTCTTAGTCATCAAACAATTGCAATTCATCTTATTTTCAGGAAGGGTCTATGTAAGAGCTTTGATTTAGCAAATCCCACATACTCAACTATCATATAGTCTTTCACAATTGCTAACACTCATGTGATATTTATGGGTTCAAAGTTTTAATCGAACACAAAGAAAGATAGGGGCTTATAGTTTTGCCTCCCAACCTTTTACCTTAAGGGTAATGTCGACAATAATACTTTATAAAAACCTACATCCAAGTGGATATATATATCCGGATTGCTCCAACACAAAGTGCTTGCCAAAGGAAAAAGTGTAAAAAGGAAAGGTGATGATCACCATGACTCTTGTATAAGGGTAGAAGATAAAAGTAAAAGATAGGCCCTTCGCAGAGGGAAGCAGAGGTTGTCATGCGATTTTAAGGTTGGATGCACAAAATCTTAATGCAAAAGAACGTCACTTTATATTGCCTCTTATGACAGAGACCTTTATTATGCAGTCTGTCGCTTTTATTTCTTCCCTAACACAAGTTCATATAAAGCTTATTTTCTTTGCACTAATAGATCATACATATTTAGGGAGGAATTTTTATTGCATGCACTGATGACAACTTACTTGAAGGATCTTACTCAATCCATAGGTAGGTATGGTGGACTCTCATGGCAAAACTAGTTTAAGGGATGTTTGGAAGCACAAGTAGTATTTCTACTTGGTGCAAGGAATTTGGCTAGCATGAGAGGGAAAAGCAAGCTCAACATGTTGGATGATCCAAGACAATATACTTTATTTCGAATATAAGAAAACATAACCCATTACGTTGTCTTCCTTGTCCAACATCAACCTTTTATCATGTCATATTTTAATGAGTGCTCACAATTACAAAAGATGTCCAAGATAGTATATTTATATGTGAAATCTCTTTTCCTTCAATATTCTTTCATGAATTGTTCAAGTGACCATATCTACGTTTGCTAACTTTCAATAAGTTTACTACCTATACTTATTATGCGTGAAGTCATTACTCCCCATGGTATAAGCATATGAAACATATATAAATTCAGATTTATGATATTCAATTCATTCAACCATTTACTCATAAGATATACGTGAAGCATGTGAGCAAATGACAAACTACTTCAAAAGATATAAGTGAAGAACACTGAGTAGTAAAGTAATTAACTAGCCATGGGATGATTCTTTTTTATTCAAGATTTTTGATCCAATGATTTTATTCAAACAACAAGTGAAATTTAAAATACGCTCCAAGCGAAACACATATCATGTGATGAATAAAAATATAGCTCCGAGTAAAGTATACCGATAGTTTTGAAGATGAAAGAGGGGATGCCTTCCGGGGCATCCCCAAGCTTAGGCGCTTGAGTCTTCCTTGAATATTACCTGGGGTGCCTCGGGCATCCCTAAGCTTAGGGTCTTTCCACTCCTTATTCTCCTCATATCGATATCTCACCCAAAGCTTGAAAACTTCAATCACACAAAACTTAACGGAACTTCGTGAGATAGGTTAGTATGATAAAGAGCAAACCATTCACTTTGGTACTGTCAAAGACAAGGTTCATAATTGTTCTCACACAATGCCTACTGTACCATACCATTTCTACAATTTATATTGATAAATATAACCAATAGAAACTAGAAAACAAGCAAACTATGCAATGAAAACAGAATCTGTCAGAAACAGAATAGTCTGTAATGATCTGAACAACAACCATACTTCTGCTACTCAGAAAATTATGAAATAAATTGTTAGACGTGAGGAAGTTGTCTATTAATCATCTGAAAAAAGAATCAACCTAAAATCACTCTCTAGTAAAAAATGGCATCCATTCTCGTGAGCACAAAGTTTCTGTTTTTTACAGCAAAATTGCAAAGACTTCACCCATGTCTTCCCAAAGGTTCTACTTGGCACAAACACTAATTAAAACATAAAACCACATCTAACCAGAGGCTAGATGAAATATTTATTACTAAACAAGAACAAAAAGCAAGAAACAAAGATAAAATTGGGTTGCCTCCCAACAAGCGCTTTTCTTTAATGCCTTTGAGCTAGGCATGATGATTTCAATAATGCTCACATAAAAGAAAAGAGTTGAACCATAAAGAGAGCATCATGAAGAATATTACTAGCACATTTAAATCTAACCCAGTTCCTGTGCCTAGGGATTTTGTGAGCGCATAATTTATAGGAACAAGAATCAACTAGCATAGGAAGGCAAAACAAGTATAACTTCAAAACTTTAAGCACATAGAGAGGAAACTTGGTATTATTTCAACTCCTACAAGCATAAATTACTCCCTCATAATAATTTTCAGTAGCATCATAAATGAATTCAACAATCATCACATAAAGCATTCTTTTCATGATCTACAAGCACATATTTTTTTCTACTCTCCACATAAGCAAAATTCTTCTCATTCGGAATAGTGGGATCACTAATTCCTAAAGTTGACACTCTTCCAAACCCACTTTAGATGATAGTATTATTCATACTCCAAAATATATAAGTGAAGTTCATGGAGCATTCTACAATTAATATAGACTAACCAATATCCAAGCTCAAAATATGTAAGTGAAGCACACGAAGCATTCTATAAAACAATACTCAAAAGATTTAAGTGAAGCACAAAGAGCAATTCTATAAGATCATACCTAAAAGATATAAGTGAAGCACATGAAGTATTATATAAACCAATGAAGGGCTAACTCATACTAGCATGGTTCTTAAAGAAAAAAAAACAAATACACAAAGGACACAAATCATGTGAACAAAACAAAAACCGAGGTGTACCGATATTTGTTGAAGAAGAAAGATGTGATGCCAACCAGGGCATCCCCAAGCTTAGATGCTTGAGTATCCTTTGAAATATTTACTTGGGGTGCCTTGGGCATCCCCAATCTACTCTTGCCTCTCTTTATTCTTCTCATATTGATAGCTCCTCGATCTTCGAACACTTCATCCACACAAAACTTTAGCAAAAACTTTGTGAGATTCGTTAGTGTAATAAAGCAAACTACCACTTTAATGTACTGTAATGAACTCAATCTTTATTTGTATTGGTGTTAAACTTACTGTATTCCAACTTCTCTATGGTTCATACCCCCTCCCCCGATACTAGCCATAAATTCATCAAAATAAGCAAACAACACGCGAAAAACAGAATCTGTCAAAAACAGGACAGTCTGTAGTAATCGGGAAGTTTAATAAACTTTTGTAACTCCAACAATTATGAAATAAATGTGAAAATTTGAAAATTTTGTACAGAAGTAATGTGCAATAAGTTTCAGACCCATTTGACCTTCCAGTAAAAAAAATGTAAAATCACGCGTGTAGCGACCAGACCTCAAACAGTCTAGTCTCTGTGCATCAGTGTCATCCCTAGATCGGTAATGCTGACACGCATAGTACTTGAGGATTTATAACAGAGTTTCAATCACACATTTATTACATCGAATGTCTCAAAAGAGAACTTATTACAATAATATGGCTTAAGGCCATCTAGAAACGATAGCAGCGGAAGGCTTGGAAGATAAAGTGAGTCCATCAACTCCAACGGCATAGCTAAGTGAACGACAACGACCTATGGCACCTTACTCGTCGTCTGAAAAGTATGCAATATGATATGTTGTAGCCCGAAACGGGTCAGCACATGAAATATGCTGGTAAAGTAACACATAGAGTAATGAACAAAATAAATGCTATCACTACATGCATATATGGCTGGTGGAAAGCTCTATGGTTACAGTTTTGCATAAAGCCATTTTTTCCTACAACAAAGGAATAAATTTTATTTAACTATCATGGTGGTTATTAAGCATTGAGAAGGTTCCTCCAACTCAATCCCAATTAAACATCATCAATTAACCCAATCAAATTAATTTAGGGTGCTGAGATCAACATGATAATCCAAGATCCAGATCCTCGAGATGTCCATAACCGGGGACACGGGTAATCATGATTAGTTTGTACACTCTACAAAGGTTTGTACACTTTTCCCCACAAGACTCGAACACATCCATGATCGGAGGATCGAGACATAGGCTTTCTGAAGCATTAGCTCTCTACTATGGGTAGACAGTACCACCTACAACCCACTACATGTGCTAGTCTACCTCTTCAAGAGCTCACGCAACTTACTCAACTATACCAGAGCCCATATTGGCTTGTGGCTGCACACGGAAGTTTCTAGCATGAATAATCTTATGATACCTTTCAGCTTGGGTGGCGAACCGTAGGATGATCACACGGGTACTCCGGGATATCCTAGGACAATACTGGATTCTCCAAGTGCCCTGACAACCACTGGGTACTCCAAGGTGCCTCAACCAATCCACCCAGATGTGTGTTTAAGTAGCCACCTTAAGTTAACCATTAATTAACAATACTCACATCTGTCATGGATACACTCACCCAAACCACGTCTATAAGCATAACATAGCAATCCTAGCATAACGTAGAAGTAACTCCCGAAGGTTTGATAATAAAAAGGCAATAGGTTCTATCTCATCATCTACTTCCCAAAAACCACATGTTAAAAAACTACTAACCATGCAATGTTTGAGGATTTGAAACTAATGCATAAAAACTGGGTAATAAAGGGGTATGATCAAAGTGTTACTTGCCTTGCTGATGATATGCAAAACCTAGGGACTCATAGTAGCACGCTTCGCACTCCGGGTGTTCTATCGTAATCAAACAAAGAATACAATGAGCACTCAACTAGAAGCATGGGTAAAACTCAAATAAAAAAACTAACCAGAATGTTCAACTGAAGAACTCTGATTTGCAAAAAGAATCAAATAAAATGGAGCAACGAAGCTCAAACTACGAAAGAAACAAGATCCGATTACTAATCTAGACTAAAGTCAAATTTTACAGTACCTAAATCATGTTCAAGTTGGTTAGACAGAAAGAGGGCTTCAAGACGAAGATCTAGGCGCTTGTTTCACCTGATTCCGATAAACGAGCGAAAAGATAAACTAAAACGAAGATCAGGGCAGAAATCGCGATAAAAAATAATCGCGGAAAACCCTGGAAAAAAGAAAAACTAGACGAATAGGCTAACAAATGAACGTTCGCTGTCTGCGCTAAACGGACGAACAACGTTCATTAAAACGAACGTATGGACGAACGTCCGCTATTTAACTAAACCAAAGAAACCAAACCGATCTAAAAAAGATCTAGTGTTTTCTAAAAAAAACCGAGCGGTTTTCCGGAAAAAACCCGTACGGCGGCGGCGGCTACCTCGACGGCGGGGCTGCACCGCGGGCGGCGGGCGGCGGCGGCTCCGATGGTGGTGCGAGGCAGCGGCGGCGGGGGGGGGGGGGGGGGCGCTAGGGCGGCGGCGGTGCTAGGGTTAGCTGGGGTGGTTGTGGGCTTCGGCCTCGGCTTATAAGGCCGGCCGGGCAAGGTGTCCAGGTTGGACATCCGTTAGGTCGGTTCACTTTTTTTAAATAATCCTGACGCGGAAAAACAAATAAAAGAAATACTAAACAGAGTCCAAAAATCCTGAAATAAATTTTCACGGTCCTCTAATAATATTGCGGACAAAGTGAACATTTATTTGGGCCTCTAATGCAATTTGGAAAATCACACATTTGTCCTAATTCAAATAAAATAACAATATGAGTCCAAATAAAATACTTATTTGATTTTAACCTTTTTCCTCCAATATTTATTTTATTTTGGAGAAGTCATTTTATCTCCTCTCTTTTATTTTAACATGGGAAATATTTGGAGAAAAAAAAAGATTAAAACTAAATGATCCTCTTTTCAATTTTTGAGTAAACTCAAATATGAAATTTAACGAAATCCCCAACTCTCTCCGTGGGTCCTTGAGTTGCTTAGAATTTCTAGGATCAACCAAAAATGCAATAAAATATGATATGCAATGATGATCTATGTATAACATGCCAAATTGGAAATGTGGGATGTTACAAACCTACCCCCTTAAGATGAATCTCGCCCTCGAGATTCGGGTTGGATAGGAAATAGGTGTGGGTGGTCCTTCCGTATGTCTTCCTCTCGTTCCCAGGTGGCTTCCTCCTTGGTATGATGGCTCCACTGAACCTTGCGAAACTTGATAACCTTGCTGCGCGTGACTCGGCTGGCAAACTCGAGAATCTTCACTAGTTTCTCCTCATAAGTCAAATCGCTATCCAGCTGAATCGCTTACAGTGGCACTGTATCTCTTAGAGGAATATCGGCCATCTCTGCGTGGCACTTCTTCAACTGGTAAACGTGAAACACACCGTGAACTCCTGACAATCCTTTCGGTAGTTCCAGTTTGTAAGCAACTTCTCCCATACGTTCCAAAACTTTGTATGGTCCCACAAAATGTGGTGCTAACTTTTCCTTAACTCCAAAATGGTTAACTCCTCGAAGTGGGGATACACAAAGATATACCCTGTCTCCGACTTTGTAAATTGTCTCCTTGCGTTTAGAATCCGCGTAACTCTTCTGCCTAGATTGGGCTACCTTGAGTTTGTCGCGGATCAACTTGACCTTCTCTTCAGACTCCTTAATCAAATCTGGTCCAAACAATTGACGGTCTCCAACTTCATCCCATAGTAACGGTGTCCTACACCTCCTTCCGTACAATGCTTCGAAAGGGGCCATCTTCAAACTGGCTTGGTAGCTGTTGTAATAAGAGAACTCTGCATACGACAAACTGTCGTCCCAACTAGATCCATAATCTAGCGCACAAGCTCTCAACATGTCCTCCAGAATCTGATTGACTCTCTCAGTCTGTCCATCTGTCTGTGGATGAAAGGCCGTACTGAATTCTAGCCTAGTACCCAAAGTCTCATGCAACTGATTCCAAAATTTTATGGTAAACTGGGTTCCTCTATCTGATACAATGGTCCTCGGAACTCCATGCAGACATACGATCCTGGTCATATATATCTTTGCCAACTTAGCACTTGTATAAGTGGTCTTTACTAGGATGAAATGAGCTACTTTCATCAATCGATCAACTACAACCCATATCGAGTCATAGCCTGAACGAGTCCTGGGCAATCCCGTGATAAAATCCATGCCTAGCTTGTCCCACTTCCATTTGGGTATCGGCAATCGTTGTAACAAACCTGCTGGCTTTTGATGCTGTGCCTTCACTCTCTGGCATACATCACATACTGCTACATACTCAGCAATATCCTTCTTCATTCCTGCCCACTAGAAACTTTCCTTCAAATCCAAATACATCTTAGTGTTTCCGGGGTGAATCGAATATGGTGAATCATGGGCCTCCTGCAGAATCAACTTCCTGATCTCGGGGTCATTAGGCACATATATGCGATCCTCAAACCATAAGGTATCGTGCTCATCCTCACGAAATCCTTTGGCCTTTCATTTGCTCATCCTTTCCTTTATCTCAACAATCTCCTTGTCAGTCTTCTGAGCTTCTCTGATCTTATCAAGCAAAGTGGAATGAATTTCCAATGCTGCTACATAACCTCTTGGAACTATTTCCAAACATAGCTCGCGAAGATCCTCTGCTAACTCCTTGGGTAATCCTTTGGTCATGAGCGTATTGACATAACTCTTGCGACTCAACGCATCGACTACTACGTTAGCCTTTCTGGGATGATAATGCAACTTCATATCATAATCCTTAATGAGCTCCAACCGTCTCCTTTGCCTGAGATTCAACTCCTTCTGCGTGAAGATGTACTTCAAACTCTTGTGATCCATGTATAACTCATAGTGGTTTCCGATTAGAAAATGTCTCCATGTCTTCAATGCATGCACTACGACTGCTAAATCCAAATCGTGAGTAGCGTAATTTTTCTCATGAGGTTTAAGTTGTCATGAGGCATATGAAACAACTCTTCCCTCCTGCATAAGCACTGCTCCAAGTGCTCGACGAGAAGCGTCACAATACACTTGATAATCCTTATGTTGGTCTAGGAGAATCAGCACTGGGGCTGTAACCAAATGTTTCTTCAACTCCTGAAAACTGGCTTCACACTCCTCAGTCCATTTGAACTTGGTGTCCTTCTTCAACAACTCTGTTATGGGCTTTGCAATCCTAGAGAAATTCTCAATGAACCTCCGTTAATATCCTGCGAGTCCAAGAAAACTCCTGATTTCTCCAACTAACATGGGTGCTACCCATTTAGTCACAGAAACAACCTTAGTAGGGTCTACTGCTATTCCTTCTCTGGATATTACATGTCTGAGAAATCCAACTTCCTTCAACCAAAACTCACATTTGTTGAACTTGGCATATAACTGATGTTCCCTAAGCTTCTCAAGAACCATACGTAAATGTTCCTTATGCTCCTCTTCATTCTTCGAGTAGACCAATATATCATCAATGAACACCACGACGAGTTTATCCAAAAACTCCATAAACACCTTGTTCATCATGTTCATGAAATAGGCAGACACGTTAGTCAGACCAAATGACATAACGGTATACTCATATAGCCCGTACCTTGTGGTAAAAGCTGTCTTAGGTATATCCTGCTCCCGAATCTTCAACTGATGGTATCCTGATCGCAAATTGATCTTGGAAAATACCTTAGCTCCTTGCAACTGGTCAAACAAATCATTGATCATCGGCAGTGGGTACTTGTTCTTGATCGTCACTTCATTTAACGCACGATAATCAACAACCATCCTTAATGATCCATCCTTCTTCTCCACTAAAAGTACTGGACATCACCAAGGTAATGAGCTTGGTCGAATGTACCCTTTATCCAATAACTCCTTAATCTGCTTCTTAATCTCGTCCAAATCCTTTGCGGGCATCTGATACGGTCTCTTTGATATTGGCCCGGTGCCTGGCAAAAGCTCAATAAAAAACTCAATGTCTCTATCCGGTGGCATACCTGGCAACTCCTCTGGAAATACATCCGGGAAATCCTTCACCACTGGTACTTCCTCATGTACAACTCCTAATAAGGAATTTACTTGAGTCCTCTTCGGCACATGCCGGGATACATACTTAATCCTTCTTCCTTCTGGGGTGATGAGCATAATCGACTTGCTGGCGCAGTCAATGTTCCCTCCATACTTCGATAACCAATCCATGCCTAATATTACATTCAATCCTTGTGACTCTAATATTATTAGGTCTGAGGGGAACAGATAGTTACCAATCCTTAATGGTAACCGATCACACCATAAACTGGCCATATACTCTCCTCCTGGCGAGGTTACTAACATGGGTGACCTAAGGGCTTGGGTTGGCAGGTGATACTTATCCACAAATCCCCTTGATATGAATGAATGCAATGCACCAGTATCAAAAAGAACGATTGTAGTAAATGACTTAACCAAAAACTTACCTATAACTGCATCTGGTTCACTTGTCCCCTGTTGAAAGGGTTGGGCTTCTTCCCAAAGCTTCCATTGCCATTTCCATTCTTTGCTTCAGAACACTCGGTGGCATAGTGTCCATTCTTCCCGCACTTGAAACAAGTAATGTGACTTAGATCCTTCTTGGCGGGCGTTGCTGGGTTGGAACGGTTCTGGCCGTTGCTTCCTCCATTCCCATTCCCATTCTTGGGGCTACTATGGTTATGCGAACTTCCTCCATTGGAATTATGGCCTCCATGGTTATGGTGAATGTGTCCTCCCGAGTTTGGGGTAAAAGGGGTCTCTGCTGAGCTCCTGAATTGTACTTCCCTTGTCCATACTTCCTCTTGCGGTTGTCTATCTGCTGCTGCTTCCCTTCAATCATAAGATCTCTATCTACCAACTCCTGGTAGTTGTTGAAGGTTGCCACCATCAACTGCATGCTCAGCTCATCATTCAGTCCTTCCAGAAACTTCTCCTGCTTAGTGGCATCTGTAGCGATGTCATCTGGGGCATAACGTGCTAACTTACTAAAATCATCCACATACTGGCCCACTGTGCATCCTTCTTGGCGCAAGTTGCGAAACTCACGCTTCTTCATGGCCATAGCTCCTGCTGAAACATGGGCAGTGCGGAAAGCCTGCTGAAACTGGTCCCATGTAATATTGTCAATGGGGTAAGTGGCTGTGAAATTCTCCCACCATGATGCTGCGGGTCCATCAAGATGGTGTGCGGCAAAACACACTCTCTCCGCATTTGTGCATCCTGTAGTGGTCAGCTCCCTTCCAATCTTGCGGAGCCAATCATCTGCAACAATCAGCTCGGTGCTACTAGAGAACACCGACGAATTCAGCCTTAGGAAACGGTCTAAGTGATCAACAGGTGGTGGTGGTGGTGGTGAGTTGTTGTTGTTGTTGCCTTGGTTCTGATTCTGAACTAACATTTGCATCACGGTATTCTGCTGCTGGATCAACTGGATGAGCTCCGGTGGGAAGGCAAATCCATTGTCACATCTTGGAGGCATCTGATGGGTTTAGAAAAGATGAGAAAATAGAATAGAATGAGGTCCAAAGGAAAACACTACCCATATGCACATGAGACAAACACAATCATTTCACTCCAATCAATTTAAACAAGGGCATACAATCGGTCTAACTATCGTTACAAAAGTGTTCGGACTATACTATATACATGGGGGAATACTACTACTGATATGGTGGTCGACTAGAAGTTTTAATTTGTAGAAGACTCCATGCTATCCGCTCCAGCTTCATCAACATAGTCATCATCGCTGTCGTCGGGGTCTGAGTCGGCATCATCGATGATGATGTAGTCCTCTGAACGAATGTCCTTGGAATCGTCGTCATCTCCTCCTGGCGTGGAGTCTCCCATGAATACTCCTAGCTTTCTTGTCAGATCGTCATTCTTCTCCATGAGTATCATCATTTCCTCTTCATATCCATCACGTG
Organism: Triticum aestivum; assembly: GCF_018294505.1. Classification (NCBI taxonomy): domain Eukaryota; kingdom Viridiplantae; phylum Streptophyta; class Magnoliopsida; order Poales; family Poaceae; genus Triticum; species Triticum aestivum. The sequence goes on along the minus strand of NC_057801.1, from coordinate 61,231,632 downwards.
TAGACTTGAGTTCTTCCTCTAGCTCCGTGATCCTGATCATTGCCTTTTTCAGATCTATCATGTCTGCACACATCTGGTTCTCCTGGCGACGAATGTGCTGGTTTAACTCCTGGATGAAAGCTGCAATAGGCCTGTCCCTCCTGGTGCTGATCATCTCCATTGCTCATCTCAGCACCCACATATCTGGTAGATAGTGTCCTTGAGATCCTTGTGGTAAACTTCTCTAATGCGTCCCATGGTGATGTGGGCTGCCATGCTCTTTCCTAAACTCCAGGTTGGTGCATCAAAGGAAAACTCTATGGGCTCAGTGACTGGCATGAACGTCCTTCCTGGAACTTGAACTCGAATCATCCAACGCTCCTCTTCTGGTAAAATGGCGATGTAGGTCCCGGTGAAGCTTGGTATTCCGATGTTCAGGTACCTAGTGTCTTCCTTCAAGTGTCGTCCAAAAGATGTGTCTTCATCCGGTTGTGTAAACTCGCTCCTTGAGTCCGCCATCCTATAGAGTAGAAAAGGGAGAGGAGTCAGAAATGAGTAGAGAAGAGTGACCTATGGTTTAGCTTAGTGGTCGTGTCCTACAGTCAACGTTTGCTCTGATACCATCTTGTAGCGACCAGACCTCAAACAGTCTAGTCTCTGTGCATCAGCGTCATCCCTGTATCGGTAATGCTGACATGCGTAGTACTTGAGGATTTATAATAGAGTTTCAATCACACACTTATTACATCGAATGTCTCAAAAGAGAACTTATTACAATAATATGGCTTAAGGCCATCTAAAAACGATAACAACGGAAGGCTTGGAAGATAAAGTGAGTCCATCAACTCCAACGACATAGCTGAGTGAACGACAATGACCTATGGCACCTTACTCGTTGTCTGAAAAGTTTGCAACATGATATGTTGCAGCCCAAAACGGGCCAGCACATGGAATATGCTGGCAAAGTAACACATAGAGTAATGAACAGAATAAATGATATCACTACATGCATATATGGTTGGTGGAAAGCTCTGTGGTTACAGTTTTGCATAAAACCAATTTTTTTCCTACAACAAAGGAATAGATTGTATTTAACAATCATGGTGGTTGTTAAACATTGAGAAGGTTCCTCCAACTCAATCCCAATTAAAGATCATCAATTAACCCAATCAAATTAATTTAGGGTGCTGGATCAACATGATAATCCAAGATCCAGATACTCAAGATGTCCATAACCGGGGACACGACTAATCATGATTAGTTTGTATACTCTACAGAGGTTTGCGCACTTTTCCCCACAAGACTCAAACACATCCATGATCGGAGGATCGAGACATAGCCTTTCTGAAGCATTAACTCTCTAGTCTGGGTAGACAGTACCACCTACAACCCACTACATCTGCTAGTCTACCTCTTCAAGAGCTCACGCAACTTACTCAACTATGCCAGAGCCCATATTGGCTTGTGGTTGCACACGGCAATTTCTATCATGAATAATCTTATGATCCCTTTAAGCCTGGGTGGCGAACCATAGGATGATCACACTGGTACTCCGGGATATCCTAGGACAACACTGGATTCTCTAGGTGCCCTGACAACCACTGGGTACTCCAGGGTGCCTCAACCAATCCACCCAGATGTGTGTTCAAGTAGCCACCTTAAGTTAACCATTAATTAACAATACTCACATCTGTCATGGATACACTCACCCAAACCACATCTACAAGCATAGCATAGCAATCCTGAGCATAACGTAGAAGCAACTCCCAAAGGTTTGATAATAAAATGGCAATAGGTTCTATCTCATCATCTACTTCCCAAAAGCCACATGTTAAACAACTCCTAACCATGCAATGTTTGAGGATTTGTAACTAATGCATAAAACCCGGGTAATAAAGGGGTATGATCAAAGTGTTACTTGCCTTGCTGATGATCTGCAAAACCTAGGGACTCGTAGTAGCACGCTTCGCACTCCGGGTGTTCTATCATAATCAAACAAAGCATACAATGAGAACTCAACTAGAAGCATGGGTAAAACTCAAATAAAATTACTAACCAGAAAGTTCAACTGAAGAACTCCGGTATGCAAAAAGAATCAAATAAAACGGAGCAACGAAACTCAAACTACGAAAGAAACAAGATCCGATTACTAATCTAGACTAAAGTCAAATTTTACTATACCAAAATCATGTTCAACTTGTTTAAATAGAAAGAGGGCTTCGAGACAAAGATCTAGGAGCTTGTTTCACCTGATTCCGATAAACGAGCGAAAAGATAAACTAAAACGAAGATCAGGGCAGAAATCGCGATGAAAATAATCGCGAGAAACTCTATAAAAAGAAAAACTAGACGAACAGGCTAACGAACGAAGGTTCGCTGTCTGCGCTAAACGGGCGAACAATGTTCGTTAAAATGAAGGTATGGACGAACATCCGCTATTTAACTAAACCGAAAAAACCGAACCGATCTAAAAAAAGATCTAGGGTTTTCTCAAAAAAAAACCGAGCGGTTTTCCGGAAAAAAAACGTACGGAGGCGGCTACCTCGGCGGCGGGGTCGTCGTCGGAAGCGACGGCGGCGGGGCTGCTCCGGCGGGTGTAACACCCCAAAAATTTAACCAGGTTTTAGTTATTAAAATTTTGCCAAGAGTTAAATTTTTTGCCTGCAAGAATATTTCTGTTGATTTCAAAACCTTTCTTTTAATATTAAGGATTTATTTTTCCCAAGTGGATCCTTCCAAACATATTGAACTTCTATGCCATCTCATTAAAACAATTTTCCTAATCAGTAGGATTATTTATTAAATTATTTCACCCTGAGCTATATTCATTAAAATGACTTGTTTTAAGTTTTGGAGCTCTTTTTGAACTACAACCATTTGATAAATTTAACTAAAAAAATTCCACCAAAATTTGGAGATGTCCTGTGATGCCTCTAAATCACTTTTGTGCATTAACATATTTATTTCATTGCATATTTTGAGTATTACACATGTTTTTCTTCTCTAGTCCAGTAGGCATTTTTTGCACTGCAACCCTTTTAAATATTTGTTTCTAGCTTCCACCAAAATTATGGGATGTCAGTAGCAGCATATGATTCCATTATATGCAAAGATCCAGGGATGTTCTTTGAAATTTGTGAGTGAATCAACCTCATCTCCATCCTGGTCTAACATGATGGTTTGTACAGCAACCATACTCTTGCTTGCTCTTTGGCCCTAGATTCTTTTCCCTACTTGTAGTCCTCCATGCTAAACCCCTAAGTCCAGGAGCATGCAACCATTGGCATATTTTTGGTTCATGAAATAATGCCACTCACATCCTGTCCAGATTTGAAGTTCTGCAAAACTTGCACTAGCAAGTTTGTGCTTTTCACCAACTAACCTCACCACCCTCTTGTGCATCCAAGGAGACACTGATCTGGAAGATTTGGCCCCTCCAAGAATAGCCTAGGTGCCTTTGGCATTTTGACAAACACCTGGAGTGCATGGACTGATTTGGCATGATCTCAAGTATACATTATGAACTTGGCCACCTGACCAAACCACCTTGTCCCTGGAGTTTCCCTCTATCTCTAACCTAGTTCTGTTGCTTGCCAACCTCACCTGTGACCTGTAGCGTGCCACGGCATTGTGTCGAACACCTTCCATGCATGCACTGGACGCGTCACGCCCCGCACTCACCCCAGCCCGTGACCGACCGCAGCCGGCACGCCGTGTCCCCTTGCGCGCTACATGCTTCCCCTCACCGCAACGCGCCAAGCAGAGCCTCACCGCGTCCCCAGCAAGCCAAGGACTAGCCGCCACGGCCGCCCGACAGCCCTGCTCAGGCCAGCGCCGCCCAAGCCACCCCGGCTCGCCACCTGCCCCTGTGAACAACGCAAGCTTATCCCCTCGCCCGTCGGCTAGCTACCGTCGTCGCCACGACGCCCTGACGCTACAGGGAGGCGGTTCGCCGTCGTCCTTATCGCCGGCCGCCTCGAACCGACCTCCACCGCCTATATAAGGGCCCCGGAGCTCAATCAAGTCCTCGATCAACCTCCAGTGATCCTCCTAGAGCTACCCTGGACAGCATTCGAGGAGGGGAAGGCCTTCTTCCCTGAGTCCGACCGGTTCGATCGCTGCCAAGCCCCGGCCGATTCCATCGCCACCAGTGCCTCTCCCTCTCCAATCTCTCCACCAAGAACTCTCCCTCCCTCTCACGAGTGCAACCCCTCGATCAATTTTGGTCGGGGACCACCGCAGCCCAAAAATCACTTTGTCCCCCGAAGCCCCCTCCGCCGCGGAGCTCGCTGCCGGCGACTTCCTCCACCTCCGGCGACCCCGCGACCACCGGAAGGACCGCCTAGGAGTGGCAGATCCATCCTTGCTCTTAGATGCCCGCGAAAAGACACCGTTCGCCGGCGACGATCGCCGGACGCCCCGCCTCGGCTCGGGCAGAGAAGAGAAGGGAGTGGGGACTGGTCAAACCTGACCAGTGGGCCCCCTGGACCCACTGTCAGTGACCCAGTCCCGCCTCCATGCGTTTAAGTGGAAGCGTAAAGACCCCGAGTACGTCTCCCCATTTTGAAGGGTATTCTGCCCGAAGCGTTTTCTTTTCTGTTTAGTATTAAAAACATATTTTGACCAAATCTTTGACTGGCTTTATCTTTTTAAATATAACGCCAAATGAATTAATTCTTTTTCCTACCTCTCTCAAATTTGATCTAGTTTATTTTAAGATTTAATTGAAAAAATTTCCAAACAACTTTTTCTGCTGTTTTTATTTTTGTGTGTTAATTCATTTATATTTCTAAAATAGGATTTTTGAAGAGAGGAGAAGTATTTCAAGAGTTTGAAATGCACCCTGCCTTCCCATGACCTGAAGGCAAGCATTCTGAACCCTGGCATGATATTTTTGAGTGTTCGTTGACACATTTATCACACTACCTCTCTTTTGGAGAAATTGTTATTTCATGTGAGATGATCATGTGCATGGATGCATATTTGAGATTTCCATGCTGTTGGAAATGATCACACTTGTGATGATAATCATTCTCATGTGCCTTGCATGCATACCGGCAGGAACCCAGGAAAACCTCTGCCTTGGGTAGGCATGAGTTTGTCGCTGGTCTCCGTCGGGATGGTTATGTCTGGTATGGCATGGTAAGGTAATATGAGCGGTGACTCTGTTGGTTGAAATATTTTCGTTATGTTAATCATGCAGGGAATACCTAAACCTCCTGAGTCGACCATAGATCGAGTCTTGTTCCAGTAACCCCCATACTTGTTTCGTACTACCACTCGTCTCTACAACAAGTAGAGTACGGTTCAGTAAGTTGTCAACCTCTTCCTAGCACACACCGTACAGAGAGGCTAGGGTGGAAGATACCGGTTGTAGCTGGTAGGCAGGCCACCTGGTCCGGGGGCATGGGTGTTTCCGGTTGAGACCGAGAGGGGAGGCCACCCCTTAGAGCGCGCAATATAAATTCGATCCCATGCTACGCGAGGTTGTAGCCTCCCCACTTAGAGTTTGCTTGACAGGTGTCTTGGGTGATTCCAGACACGTGTGAGTTAAGCTGGTGTGTGCAAGTTAGGTGTGTTTTCAACAAAAAGACCGTAGACGAAATTAGTCCCGATGGACTAAAGAAATCCGTTACTCGTGGGTAAAGAGTACACCCTCTACAGAGATTAAACCTATTCGAATAGCCGTGTCCATGGTTAAGGATTACAGTCTGGGATGGGTCGAGTGTCGGTCTTAGTGTCGGTCTTCGGAGGTGAAACTGTTAAATCACAACTGGTATCACGACTTGTGACATGTGATGATGATGATTATTATTTTGTTGTGGACTAACCCATGATATCATTGGTATTATTGAATATCCCTGGGACGGTTCTACCTCCTGGATATTCACTATGATTGTCATTTCTTTTAAAGCCCTTTATGTGGTGTCGCTCAGACGCCCGACTGTGGCATTTCTTTTAAAGCCCTTTATGTGGTGTCGCTCAGACGCCCGACTGTGGCATTTCTTTTAAAGCCCTTTATGTGGTGTCGGTCAGACGCCCGACTGTGGCATTTCTTTTAAAGCCCTTTATGTGGTGTCGCTTAGACGCCCGACTGTGGCATTTCTTTTAAAGCCCTTTATGTGGTGTCGCTCAGACGCCCGACTGTGGCAGGCTTGTTGTTTATTTCATTTTTTTATACTTCTATGATATTACATATTCATATATAACATGCTTACACGCATCAGAGTTATATTTATATTTTTGTGACTGACTTCATGAGTATAAAATATTTTTAGCACATCATTATTATATTATACCCATGTTCATTATGTTTGCGAGTACATTCAAAGTACTCATTGGCTTGTCCCTGGCTATTGTCTTGGCCAGATTTCTTGCACGGAGAGAAGCCACGTGATGACAGCCCCGGAACCTAAGCAACGGTGATAGCAGCCTCTCGAAGATAGGAGTTAACCTGGTCAGCTGTTCTCGTGGGAAATGGAGCCCCACAGACACTGATGTTTCACAACCCGCTTCCGCCATCAACCACTAGAAACCATTTGTTATACTCACAGACCAGAATGGTCTTGTACTACATATTTTATGTTTTGCTTGGAATTTCTATATCAAGTTGGTGCCTCATCAGCTAACAGTTATCCTGGGGCTGATGAGTACAAGGGCCATTTTCTGGGAATTAATGCCCGGAGAATCGGTCCCCACAGACTTGGTACCAGAGCCAGGCTGACCATTGGCTAATCGTATCTTATCCAGGTCGGAAAACTTAGGCAAACCAACCTAACAGACCCTAACCAAAACCCCAGCCAAGCTTCCCGTGCAAGATAGCCACACAGTAATTCCGACACTTTTGGCAGTCGATGCCGAACCTATCAGTCTAGCCTGTCGATCACACGCCAATGACTGATGGCAAAAATGTCTCATTCGCAAGCGTGCTAAGGAAGACTCCGTTCCCTTTTCTATAAAAAGGGCACGCTAACCTCAACCCGGCCCAGCACGGCCTCTTCCCCAACCTAGCCACAATGCCTGGTCCCATAGTGCACAATGAGACCACAATAACCAATCTTGGAGGTTTCGCGACCATACTCGCAAACCTCACCCGTCGTGCCTATGCGTTAGAAGAGCCCCCAGAATATGTTGTGTACCAAGGACCCATGAGCGGTGAAGACCGCCAATTCTGGGCCACTGTGCACATCTACGGTAGGGGTCTATCTCCTGAACGCCCCTACAGGTTCACCGGAAGAACAACTTCCTTTGAGCCACAAGCCATCCAGCTAGCTGCTCGAGAGGCTATAGTTCAGCTTCGGCAGTTGTCGCCCCGAGTTAACTGTCTCTCGTTCTACTACTACCCCAGGCGTGAAGGGTATGGTAGACCACCCCAAGTTGCCAACGGAGATCACGAGACGGATCCCGCGTTGTTGCACCTAGTGCGCTATGTAAGTGCACTAGAGGCATTGTTTGATCAAATCACTATTGATCTGATCGCAGCTCGAGGAGAGCTGGTTCGCCGAGCCCCGGCAAGCAGGGAAGTCGAGTCCGATGCCGACAACCCAGTCGTGCTATTTGGACACCCGATCGAGACCCTGAGGTCAGCTCCAACCAGAGGCCAAGGTGTCTTGATGACCCCAGAAGTGCTTCGTCGCCTTTTGGGAACACACTCCAATGGGATTGTGGCTAACAATCCCCATGATGGTCATCATAGCTACCCCGACCCTGCAGTTCCTCCGCCATCTCCGACTAATCCCGACAGTGAGACCCGTGGAGAAGCCTCGACATCCACCAGGCACGCCCGTTTAGACGTAAACGAGGTAGACTAAGCCGTACGAGTAGTACCGAGTTTCAGTGTGCCCTCGCTTTGTAATCGTGCGACCTTGTATGTAAACGCAGCCCGTCGTTGTGCCTCTGTTTTAATAGTAGCCTTGTGTTTTTTGTCAGCGCGTAGTTGCATATTTTCCGGGCACAGCTACCAAAACCAACCTCGAAGACAACCACAGTAACACGTCTCTTTATGAGATATGTGTATCTCTGACACTGACCCGACCTTTGGAGCTAAGTTGGTAAATTTATTACCTTTCACCATGGTGAAATGACCCAGCTCCTTTGCTATATAAAGGCCACCTTGTGATCTTACCCAGCACCCCACACCTTGTGCACCACCCTCACAACCTTTTTCCCGTCATGACGAGCCCCAGTATTCATCTGAGAACCCCAGATGCAACCCCAGGTAGCTTTATCAAGATATCGTGGGACTTTACCCGCAGTACTATGGGTTCTACATATCCACCCCAGTACGAGCTGTTCAAATCAAGAATCACTTTTTCCACCTCGGAATATTGGGCAGCAGTACACATCCCTCCCGTAGACTCCAATCAAGATCCAACGGAAGTTTCCTTCATGGGGAAATCTATGCCAACCCCACACCTGGCCATAGAAGCTGTTGCCAAAGAAGCGATTGCTCGCCTTCGATCTGCAGTACCCTATGCCCGCGAACGAGGATATTATTACTTCCCGAGCCGTGCAGCACCCGGAGGAGTAACATCTTTTCCCGGTGGGCGAATTGAGAGAGACCCAGTACTGGCCAACCTTATCCAGTACATCATCGCTCAAGAGCATTTGAACCAGCGAGTGATGAATTATCTCCAGAATCTCACTGATCTGAACCCTCAGATTGCCATCGGCAGACCATTGAGACCCGACCCAGAGAGACGCATACATCGACTGGTCAATCCACTTCCTCCGATAGAAGAAGAGTGTACCCCTTTACCAGAGACATTTTATCGGGACCCCTCCAGTTACCGTTTTCATTTTAGACGTCACTGCTGTGTTTGTTATTGCAAGCATTTATTGTTACGTTGTAACTTGTGCATGGTACCTCGAATTTGTGCGACGAGTCGTGTATTTAGTTTCTACTAGTATGAGTAGTTTTCTTTGTGATTAACTTGTGTAACCGCGAAGAAATCCTAGAATGAGTTTTCTTTTCCCTGAGTTACTGCAACGTTTATTCCCCACTACGTGGATTATTTCTATTCACGCAGCACCACGGCAGCAGACTCACAACTGCTCGAACGCATATGGAGCATTTGTTTTTCACAACGGCTCTTAGCAAATCTCGAGGACGAGATTTTTTTAAGGGGGGTAGTATTTGTAACACCCCAAAAATTTAACCAGGTTTTAGTTATTAAAATTTTGCCAAGAGTTAAATTTTTTGCCTGCAAGAATATTTCTGTTGATTTCAAAACCTTTCTTTTAATATTATGGATTTATTTTTCCCAAGTGGATCCTTCCAAACATATTGAACTTCTATGCCATCTCATTAAAACAATTTTCCTAATTAGTAGGATTATTTATTAAATTATTTCACCCTGAGCTATATTCATTAAAATGACTTGTTTTATGTTTTGGAGCTCTTTTTGAACTACAACCATTTGATAAATTTAACTAAAAAAATTCCACCAAAATTTGGAGATGTCCTGTGGTGCCTCTAAATCACTTTTGTGCATTAATATATTTATTTCATTGCATATTTTGAGTATTACACATGTTTTTCTTCTCTGGTCCAGTAGGCATTTTTGCACTGCAACCCTTTTAAATATTTGTTTCTAGCTTCCACCAAAATTATGGGATGTCAGTAGCAGCATATGATTCCATTATATGCAAAGATCCAGGGATGTTCTTTGAAATTTGTGAGTGAATCAACCTCATCTCCATCCTGGTCTAACATGATGGTTTGTACAACAACCATACTCTTGCTTGCTCTTTGGCCCTAGATTCTTTTCCCTACTTGTAGTCCTCCATGCTAAACCCCTAAGTCCAGGAGCATGCAACCATTGGCATATTTTTGGTTCATGAAATAATGCCACTCACATCCTGTCCAGATTTGAAGTTCTGCAAAACTTGCACTAGCAAGTTTGTGCTTTTCACCAACTAACCTCACCACCCTCTTGTGCATCCAAGGAGACACTGATCTGGAAGATTTGGCCCCTCCAAGAATAGCCTAGGTGCCTTTGGCATTTTGACAAACACCTGGAGTGCATGGACTGATTTGGCATGATCTCAAGTATACATTATGAACTTGGCCACCTGACCAAACCACCTTGTCCCTGGAGTTTCCCTCTATCTCTAACCTAGTTCTGTTGCTTGCCAACCTCACCTGTGACCTGTAGCGTGCCACGGCATTGTGTCGAACACCTTCCATGCATGCACTGGACGCGCCCAGAGCGCGCGTATTGCACGAGCGGCGCCCGAGCCGCCGCGTCACGCCCCGCACTCACCCCAGCCTGTGACCGACCGCAGCCGGCACGCCGTGTCCCCTTGCACGCTACATGCTCCCCCTCACCGCAACGCGCCAAGCAGAGCATCGCCGCGTCCCCGGCAAGCCAAGGACTAGCCGCCACGGCCGCCCGACAGCCCTGCTCAGGCCAGCGCCGCCCAAGCCACCCCGGCTCGCCACCTGCCCCTGTGAATAACGCAACCTTATCCCCTCGCCCGTCGGCTAGCTACCGTCGTTGCCACGACGCCCTGACGCTACAGGGAGGCGGTTCGCCGTCGTCCTTATTGCCGGCCGCCTCGAACCGACCTCCACCGCCTATATAAGGGCCCCGGAGCTTAATCAAGTCCTCGATCAACCTCCAGTGATCCTCCTAGAGCTACCCTGGACAGCATTCGAGGAGGGGAAGGCCTTCTTCCCCGAGTCCGGCCGGTTCGATCGCCGCCAAGCCCCGGCCGATTCCATCGCCACCAGTGCCTCTCCCTCTCCAATCTCTCCACCAAGAACTCCCCCTCCCTCTCGCGAGTGCAACCCCTTGATCAATTTTGGTCGGAGACCACCGCAGCCCAAAAATCACTTTGTCCCCCGAAGCCCCCTCCGCCGCGGAGCTTGCTGCCGGCGACTTCCTCCACCTCCGGCGACCCCGCGACCACCGGAAGGACCGCCTAGGAGTGGCGGATCCATCCCTGCTCTTAGATGCCCGCGAAAAGACGCCGTTCGCCGGCGACGATCGCCGGACGCCCCGCCTCGGCTCGGGCAGAGAAGAGGACGGAGTGGGGACTGGTCAAACCTGACCAGCGGGCCCCCTGGACCCACTGTCAGTGACCCAGCCCCGCTTCCACGTGTTTAAGTGGAAGTGTAAAGACCCCGAGTACGTCTCCCCGTTTCGAAGGCTTATTCTGCCCGAAGCGTTTTCTTTTCTGTTTATTATTAAAAACAGATTTTGACCAAATCTTTGACTGGATTTATCTTTTTAAATATAACTCCAAATGAATTAATTCTTTTTCCTACCTCTCGCAAATTTGATCTAGTTTATTTTAAGATTTAATTGAAAAAATTTCCAAACAACTTTTTGTGCTGTTTTTATTTTTGTGTGTTAATTCATTTATATTTCTAAAATAGGATTTTTGAAGAGAGGAGAAGTATTTCAAGAGTTTGAAATGCACCCTGCCTTCCCATGACCTGAAGGCAAGCATTCTGAACCCTGGCATGATATTTTTGAGTGTTCGTTGACACATTTATCACACTACCTCTCTTTTGGAGAAATTGTTATTTCATGTGAGATGATCATGTGCATGGATGCATATTTGAGATTTCCATGCTGTTGGAAATGATCACACTTGTGATGATAATCATTCTCATGTGCCTTGCATGCATACCGGCAGGAACCCGAGAAAACCTCTGCCTTGGGTAGGCATGAGTTTGTCGCCGGTCTCCGTCGGGATGGTTATGTCTGGTATGGCATGGTAAGGTAATATGAGCGGTGACTCTGTTGGTTGAAATATTTTCGTTATGTTAATCATGCAGGGAATACCTAAACCTCCCGAGTCGACCATAGATCGAGTCTTGTTCCAGTAACCCCCATACTTGTTTCGTACTACCACTCGTCTCTACAACAAGTAGAGTACGGTTCAGTAAGTTGTCAACCTCTTCCTAGCACACACCGTACAGAGAGGCCAGGATGGAAGATACCGGTTGTAGCTGGTAGGCAGGCCACCTGGTCCGGGGGCATGGGTGTTTCCGGTTGAGACCGAGAGGGGACGCCACCCCTTAGAGTGCGCAATATAAATTTGATCCCATGCTACGCGAGGTTGTAGCCTCCCCACTTAGAGTTTGCTTTACAGGTGTCTTGGGTGATTCCAGACACGTGTGAGTTAAGCTGGTGTGTGCAAGTTAGGTGTGTTTTCAACAAAAAGACCGTAGACGGAATTAGTCCCGATGGACTAAAGAAATCCGTTACTCGTGGGTAAAGAGTACACCCTCTGCAGAGATTAAACCTATTCGAATAGCCGTGTCCATGGTTAAGGATTACAGTCTGGGATGGGTCGAGTGTCGGTCTTAGTGTCGGTCTTCGGAGGTGAAACTGTTAAATCACAACTGGTATCACGACTTGTGACGTGTGATGATGATGATTATTATTTTGTTGTGGACTAACCCATGATATCATTGGTATTATCGAATATCCCTGGGACGGTTCTACCTCCTGGATATTCACTATGATTGTCATTTATTTTAAAGCCCTTTATGTGGTGTCGCTCAGACGCCCGACTGTGGCATTTCTTTTAAAGCCCTTTATGTGGTGTCGCTCAGACGCCCGACTGTGGCATTTCTTTTAAAGCCCTTTATGTGGTGTCGCTCAGACGCCCGACTATGGCATTTCTTTTAAAGCCCTTTATG